>NC_088302.1:13675111-13975111 GCF_032854445.1 Liolophura sinensis
TAGGCTACCGTTCTGCAATGTACGATTTGATCAAGTAAACAATATAGGGCCTACAGCATATGAACGTAACAGTGCATGTCGTATCTACACAACCACGACTCACCAGCTGAATGCGCAAAACAGCACGTGACGTTTGTCGCCGTTTTGCACACGGCACTGCGCAGGCGTTTCCAGGGTGGTTGCCAACCACCATATTGAATAAACAGCTTTCACTCGAATGCTTGACGACGTGTACACGGCCTCAAGAAACTGACAACTTCACGGAACATCACTGATTTTAAAGTATCCGGCCGCCCAAC
The DNA here is from genome assembly GCF_032854445.1 of Liolophura sinensis. Taxonomy (NCBI): domain Eukaryota; kingdom Metazoa; phylum Mollusca; class Polyplacophora; order Chitonida; family Chitonidae; genus Liolophura; species Liolophura sinensis. The sequence goes on from NC_088302.1 coordinate 13,675,411, forward strand.
CTTCGTCTTTCTGAGCGGCAAGGATATACAGCACGATGGTGAAGAAGTGTATATGCGAGATCTGCACTTGTGGGTGAGTAATGGCTGTAATTTGTGGTTTTATTGCCGCCGCCGGCTGTCGAATATTCTCGTAATCTGTTAATCGACTCGACACGATCGGTTGTCAAATCCGTTGACTGGCTGACCTCACGATAAGGGCAGTTCAACTATCGTCTTAAAGAAAAGGTGATTTAGTTACCATTCCCATTAACATCACCCTGACCTAGCTAACTACATTACCAATTGTAATTTCTAATCTGCCAAGGAACAACGTGGACAAACTCTGAGATGTCGTTGACAGAACTGAGTTCAAACCCCACCCCGGCACCCTCCCCCCACCCTGCCCCGCCCATAAAACTGCTGTCGTAATGTAAGCTACAGTTCGCCATCTAAAAGCCAACATAGAGGGTTGGACTGTAAGTTTCGAACTAAGTAATTTGGATTAAAATCAACTCATCCGGAATGAATGATAATGGCTTAACGCCACATCGGCAGTGTTTCAGCCACATCGTAGCGAAGCACATCAGGAAGGTTTAATCCGATGTGATGATGGTACAGTGCTTTGCCCTGTACTGGTAGTAAGATGTCATAGAAAAACAGTCACGGCATCATGTACATTTGAATTGTTTAAAAGAAGGGATAACACCAGACAGTCAATAATGCATTGATAAGGTATACCAATATGAAGTTTAAAAAGTATAACATTTTATCGTTGTGATGTTGCATAACTGAGATATTCCAGTGTAAAGTAAGCAAAATCATACACATTGAGAAAACTGAAAGTGCTGCCATGCTATCAGTTTTGATTTATCAGGAGCAAGTTATCTCTATAACCAGAGAACGCATTTGTTTCTGCTCATCATGAGAATCCTTGTTTGCCTTTTAACCATAGGGTACAAGTGATGTAAGATCGAGAGCAGCTGTGGCTGTTTAGGGCTGTTTCCACCCATCTTCCTGAATTTTTTACTTTATATTGTCCTTTCTTTTGAATAGAAATTTACTGTCAGTGTCCAGTATAGTCTGTGTGACAATACAGGGTCAAATGCAGGACATTTTCAGACTGGGTGAATCTGTTTATCTGAAGGAAATAAAATTTTTTAAAAACCTGAATATCAGAAAAGATATACATGTATGCCCCTCCCTCTCCACCCCCCCCCCCCAAAAAAAAACAAACAAAACTACAACAACCATAAAAAAAAAACAAATAAAAAATAAATAAAACAGCTTTGTGTGCTTACTTTGAGATGATTAAAAAACTTTTAAGTGACGAATTTAAGATTAGTTATTGTCTTGTAAATACTGTTAGTTGCATGACATGTAGCATGACCTAATATTAAGTGCAGTACATGTATAAATAATACATATCAGCACTTCTTCAATTTTAGCCTAATTATCAGGACTCAGTAGGGCTCAAATCAAAAGCTGTGCTTGACCCTGTCAAAATATAGAACTAAAATCCAAGAAGTGCTGTTGACCAGGGGTTCATAGTTGTTACAAAAAATCAGCCTTCCACAGCAGACTTAATCTTGCTTTCAAAGAAAACATCCTTTTCTCATCTTACATACGTGTATGTATAAACAGTTATGGTAACTCCTCAGAGACTAACATAGTTACAGCTGATGAAGCTGATATCTGCTATCATTGCTAACTTGTGATATACCTGTTCCTACTTTAGCCTCTCAGGTGGCACTATTGATTACTAATGCTGTATATGGACTAATACGATTACCCTCAAACTGAGGTACGTACATGTATCTAAGTGAACTTGTTGAGGATATGTTTACGCGTGTAAATTCATTAGCAGTTAAATTATTTTTAAATATTCTTTCTGTTTTTCAGATTGAGATTTTCATTTCAAGCACTAAAAATTTTGTTGATGAAACATGAAAAATGAAAGAAAAAAAATATATATATTACCTTTGTTTATTTGCTTATTATTGTACGTGATAATCTAGAATATTTTACGTGGCAGTAGAGAAAACCACTTTTTAGTACCTCATCAAGTTCCTACCCTTTTCACAAAGCCAGGGCCATAGTTGAGCTATAAAGAGCTGGATTTGAACACTGGACCTCAGTGAGAGTCTAGATTACAATGGCTAATGAGTGTGTTGGCATATATACAGGTATGCAGGTATTATTTATATCTACAGAGGTTATGTTCACCGGAAATTACGCCTAGTCAGATGATGTACCCAGTCAAATGACGCATCCATCTTTTTGAAAATAAATAACAAAAAAGAAAAAAAAGAAAAAAGATGCAGGCCTGTACAAGTTTCTGCTGAGCTGTGGCTGGAAATAGCCTACCAGTGCGAGTGACACACTTTCAGACAATGCACACTTAAGAGGCATAACATATTTTTTCACTGGACTTTCAGGTATTTATTCACCAGGTTACTGTTGTGGACAGTTGCTAGGTAGAAAACAAAGGAACGTCGCTAGCCACTTGTTTAGATGTGATAAGATGACATTAAATCAGTACAGGAGTCCTAGAAACTCAGATGCATTAACAATATTTAATTGATGATAATCAATAGGAATTGGTTGATTCTATAATGCCAGTGGCCTGTTCTGCTCTAAGTTATCAAAAGAAACTTTGTCAACATGCTATGTTGATGTAGATATTTTTTGAAAGCTGCATTGTTTTCAAAAGATTTACAGGAGATATTTACCTCTGCTAAGCTTGCTATAAAGAGCTTATAAGAAATTTTTAGTTTTCTTGACTAATTGTGGTATATTGTGTAGTATAAAGTCTCTTCAAATGTTACCGAAGCATGTCTCTATGTACATGTATGGCATATTGTTTTCCCAGTTCAGACTGATGGCATTATCGTGGAAATGAAAGATGCCACACTTGTAGAAAATACATAATTTTAGAAGACAAAAAATAGAATTTTAGAAAAGATGGATCTTTACAAAGTGGTCATTTTGGCATAGCTTTACATTCCCCTTTGTTTTTTTTAAATAACATTTAGAATTTTGGATGAGAATTAGAAATTTTGACAATGGCTCCAGATGAAGCTGATGATTAAAATGTTAATTGGTGATCATGTTTGTACCTAAATGTACTCAGCTTGAAGAAAAATAAATAAAGAAATATGGACTGGTGAATAATATGTGTCACTGAAAAAAAAGTTGACACTGATGAATAATACAGCACTGTTGTGTTTAAGGTAACAAGTGTTAATATGTTGTTTCATTCATTTGAGTAGATGAATCTGATATACATCAGTGAGTTGGAACTCAAGCTGGCCTAGTGCTCATTAGGCTGTTACTAAGTACATGTTGTGTATTAAATAAAATGTTTACCCATGGCAGTTTGAGAGAAAATGATTTATAGACTTTTGATGTTATATTATGACTGTCTCTTTTATACTCAAAACAAGGCCTGATTTGTAACTTTTCATTTGAACCATTGTCAATGTCTTTTTATGGCGGGGGTATTTTTGTCAAAAGTGAAACATGTTGATATTATATATGACATGGTTTTACAGCACAGGATCATAAATCCTCCAAGTGATAAAAATGGTTGAACAATGTACATGGAAATTATGTAAACATCCATTCAGTCACCCATTGTAAAATAAGTGTGTTTGCTCTGTACACATAAAGTGTACTTGTAGAAACCATTTGAGAACCTTGCAGTAGTTGTGTAGAAAATGTATTGAGAGTTAAGTCTCACTTAAACTGGGTCACCTCAAAGCCTTGTCTTGGCTTTACAAAGTGAAAGGAAAGAAAGAAAAAGGCAAATGCTATTGGAAACTACTGTTAGAATTTAATTATTAATTATTATTAGAATTTTATTATTATTATTATTTCATTTAACTTGTTTAAAAAAATCACATCCAGTCAAATGTTTGAATTCTGCTTCCGGTTCTATAATTAAAACTCTGCACGAAACATTTGAATGTATAACAAGTAAACTTAGTGGAACTTAAATGAAAGTCATTACTTTGTTCGAATAATGTTAATACATGTACCAGACTGAAATCTACTCGTATTTTTGAACAACTGGATTGGTATCTTAATTAAACTCTTCAAATGCTTTTATATGTACAGTAGGTCATCATATTCACAATCAATTCCATCTGTTTTGGGGAATATTAACCTCCAACTCTAGTCCCTATTTCCCTGCATTTATGTAAAAATATAAAAAAAGAATTTGTACTGTTGTGTACTTCAAGTAAACTACATGTAGTAGGCTAATAATAAGATTTTTTTTAAATCTACCGCGGTACTTGTTCAAATTTTACAATTATTTTATTTGCCTTTATAATTCGGCTGGACAAATGCATGTCTAGGGGAAAATAACGATCATTAAATATTACTTTGGTGCTGAAACTCAGTAGAATATTATTTTGCTTTCCCGACAAACCATATAACATCTTTCTTCGATGATTGATAGAGCTCTCAGAATCAGACAAAATGATTAACTTTATACAGAATATTGATTGTTATATTTTGCGCCTTTCTTTGACCAGCCGCCATCGTTGTCCACATCGTCCGTATGCAGGGCCCACAAGAGGTGACGAACCATGTGCTCTGTCCGAGTACACCACCAAATACCCAGCTCACCCGGTACAGCTGCGGGAGAGCTTCAAACCACAACAGGTGCCCATGACCGGAGAGGGGCCCATAGCTGATAAAACTACACACAGGTATGTGCAAATGCCATATTTGAGACGACCCTCAAATACTGCTTTAGAAAAAGTTGGTAATTAAATTCTTTGTCTGTACCTGAACTGCTTTTTAAATGTGTTTAATGTATCTTGGACGAAATTGTACAGTGCTGAAGAATGTTTCAGCGTTTGTGTGAGGTTGTTGACTGGAAACATGGGATAGCCAGTGGGAAACCACAGCCCCTGGTCATGTATATTAGACTTCCAAGAGTAAAACAGGCTGCTGTTTTGGTCAAGGTTAGGTGGTCGATGTAGCCAGATTGCAGTAGGCCACTTGGTCAGCAAGTGTAGCTTTGACCAAGTTTCATGAAAGCATTCCCAGCACTTTGTACCGCCTCCCAGTGATGTATGCGGTACTCTAATTTCGTGATCAATACATAAAATGTGGGAAAACAGCGCGGACAAGTACGCACTGACCCATCGACAAACGTGGTTCAGTCCCTCTCTGGGGACTCGCATTGTTAGTTGATCGTGCGTGATGGTCCGAATGTGGCGCTTCCATAATGAGCTCTGAGTATCAATATATTTACCCATGCAAATGGCAGAGCCTTGTAAACCCATCCAGGTTATAGCCATTGATCAGTTGTTGGTTTTGTTTTGGTAAACAGAAACAAATTCTTATTGATTATTTCATATTTAGAAAGCATCGTGATCCACACAATAACCAACAAAACAACATAAAGACATGTATACATGTACATATGTCAACGGGGTGTAATTATGTTGCATGCTCATGTGTATATACCGATGTAAGAGGTCCTTTTTGAAGATATGTAACGCGATAAGCATACCAGTGCTCATGTTACGATCAGTGGATGAAAATTTGAAAGACAGCTCTACCTCGTTGTATATGATACTTTTTGCGCCTACCTGTTTCAACTCGCTATAGGGCATTTTAAACAAACGCTACTTTGTTTGCCTGCACTGTTATTTAACCCTTCGAACAGCAAAAGAAACGATCAAGACCGGCTAGAGTTGTTAATAGGTGGAATTATAGATTGGTTCCATTTTGTTAAGTATTGATGCCAAGACATTTTACCTGGCACAGACACCTGGAACAGTCTCGCGAGTATGTGGCCTACATTGGCTGTTCAAGGATTCTTGGCAAAGTCACAAATTATGCTGTAAAACTGGATGTCTTTTATTACTATTTACTGCCTGGTATAGTTTTACTGGGCGATCTATTGCCTGTCATAAGTGATCAAGTATTTGTGGACCCTGGAGATTATAGTAGACAAGCGGGTTTATTATCTTGGTAACGCTGGTACAAGGAAAGCGGCGTGCCTTGTGGTACTGGTAAAGGTCCGGCGACCGCAGCAACGTCTTAATATCGTATACACTTGTCTTCCTCTGAAGCTGTCAGGTTTAAATTCTGGATCTTTAAAATGGTGAAATTTCCACCGATTGGTGCCCCACCCGCCTCTGTGGAGTCTCCTCGTCAGAGGGGCAACTACGTCCGCCCTGTATCCCAGGTGGGTGGTATCATAAAACCTGACTCCTCTGAATATCGCCCTTCTCAATACAGGGTGGACTACGTTCCGTACAAGGTTGAGAAACCATGGAAAAAGGGATCGGAGGAATACAAGAAACCCGAGGGGGACATGGAGACCCTGACGTCTTATAAACAAACCTACACAGGTGAGTTGTGACAGGGTGTATACCTGCAAGAATATCTAAATAACTGATTAACGGGACGAAATAGCGCCCAAATCAGTCAAGAACCAATAGGAAATGCTGCTGCCTTCCTGTCATTCACTGATACTATAGCCCCACTAATTTGCCAACGTTCCGTCTTGAACATACACATTGCCAGATGATCAACCACATTCGTTATAAAACTGTTTTAAAACTATATATTTTTGAGATGCACACCGCCAAATCTGGAATTAAAACTAAAGTCTTCCTCGCGGTGCCTTATTGATTTGGGTTTTATGCCAGTTTAGGCTTCTTAAGTTCATAAAACTATCCAATTTGAGAACCAGATTAAAGGCTTCTTCTTTTTGATGTTCCGGGATATCGAATTTCAATATGAAATGCAGCTGTTGTAGGTATTAAGTATGATCCAATGTAAAAGTAACACTGTCACTATATAAATGTTCATGTCTTCTCACTGAAATCAACCGCCTGAACACACAAAGACAACATGTGGACACACAAAACTTCTATCTTATAATAGTTTGTATGTTAAGATTACTATTGTATAAAAGTGTGTATCTTTAGATGTGTATCAAAACCATAACATTTTGTCCATTTTGCATGTATGGGGAAAAATCGTCACCAATTTCGCAGTGTTGTAAAGACACTCACAGCTTGGCAATCAGACTTAGTTTTCTCCCACATTAATGAGATAAATTTCCTTTGAGAAAGCCTAAACAAATGAAGAAAAATTTCTCAACGTTTTAAGACAATAATATACATGTACATCACATTTTTTGGCAACTATCCATTAAAAAGTTAAGAAGCAAGCCGAATATTTCAGAGAACTCTGAAAGCTATTTGTTCCCGTTTGAAGAAGTACCTCTACAAGACCTAAAAATAATGCTAGCAGAAAGTGGCCGCGAAAAGCAATACTGACATGTCCTTATGTACTTCAGGAGAAAATAAAATTTAATTTAAAGACAGAAGACTAAATACAGAAGCTACGACAAAATATCTAAGTATACTCTTAGAAATTCTCTCCGTCTGATACGTCCATGGAAGCTTTGTTTTACCCACCAAGTTCTCAACCAGGATTGGATGTCTGACGTCTTGATCGTAACGCCATAGGCATGTAGAAGTGACGTCACTAAGGACGTGCAAGGCTGCAATGGATGTACGACCTTTTTTATCCATTTTCAACAAACTTCGTACATCAACTTTCGTAATTAACGTTGTCTTATCAGTTACGGCGCCATAGCGTAGACAGCGTCAATTGCACATAAAGTTACGAGAAATTGAACTTAAGAAGCTTTGTGGACGTGGCCTTTGTTTCACAGCGCTGTCGTGTTAGTTGAAACCACTAAAACAATATATGTTAAACTTAATGCATATTTTGCCACGGTAGTTACAATCAATGTAGCCTGCCATAACTTTGTTAGTCGGGTCATTGGATTGCCACTTTCAGATTGTCATTGGTTTACAAAGAGCTGTAAAAACACAACACATAAGTGAGGAGATCTTCCAGCAAACTGCCGATGGTTATGGATTTCCCCTGGACTCTGCCCATTTTACTCTTACCATAATGCTAGCCGTCGTCGTAGAAGTTAAATACTCGACGTAAAACACCAATCATATAAATAAAAATGCCACAGGATCGTATTGTAAAACTAAGTGGTTGCATGAAATGTTATTTTAAAATTCATCGTATCGGTTATGGAAATTTGCTACTTTCCCCTTCTGAGAAAGTCGTATTTTCAGATGCTTTTGTTTAGTGCAGTACAACAAGCCCTGTCGCTGCGCTCTTTTTAGTTAGCATTAGGAAACGGAAAAAAAATGCTTATATCCTGAAAGGTTGTTCATTGTAAATATTTCGTTTGCAGGCAAATATGGCACTCCACCCAAAGCAATCCGAAGGGACGCTACAAAATCACTTCCTGCAAAGTTTGAAGGGGAACCAACATACCGCAGTAAGTAAACTTTTAGGTGTGGATTGAAATTGTGTTCCCTAATCGAAAATAACAAGACGTTTTGGGTGTTATTTTATGAACCCACGCAAGGTTTACATGTACTACAGATATTGGGTGTCCCATTTCTAATATATGCCATGCCTGATATTTGAGGCAGTATTTATGCGGCCGGCAAATTTTATCATTGTCTTGCTTGCCTCGTTGCTTCTTTGCACATGCTATGACTGGAAGAATGATTTCCACCAAAAGTTTTCTGTGATTCAAAATACAAAATGTGAAACAAGCGTGAAAACGGTTCAAAGATTTTCAAATGAGCCAAGAGTCATGGATCCGGTGCAAAATGTTTTTTGTGTGTTTGGAACTGTGCATTTGCTCTTTGTCTGGAATCGTTGGTGCGTAGTTTAAGTGCTTTGCACCTAGCTCAGGAACACAGGAGAACCATACCCTGTGCCATGGTATAGAAAAGACTGAGGCCGTTACCTGCTCATTGTTATAATACCAACCATGTGTGTGTGTTTGTGACATGCTGAATGACATTCCGCGAATTAGCATTTGGACATTATGGCCTAGGTAAATAAACTGTAGGCCCTGTGAATAACGTATGCTATGGATCGGTTTATCGCCTATATATAGGGGCCTGTTTGTATGTACAACTATGGCTTTATTCGAATAAGCTAAGCGTCAGAAACATTGGCCTTTTAAACACCTGCACTCGCTGCTTTTCTGTATGGACAACGGATGACAGAAACATGACTTTCATGAAACAATGTGTTTCTTTACCCACCAACCACAGCTTCTGCCACAGAGCCGAAATTGAACTGATTCCATATCTTGTACCATATGATGAATTGTATATTTCTCGTTGATTTCGATTAGGAAGCACTATTTCGATGCAAATAAATAATAGTAATAATAAAAAAAAACCCAGAAAAAGTAGTTTTATGCTTTTATTCGTGGAGTTACATAAGAGTCATACAAAAGTTATCTTTACTCTTCGATACCACATATATGCAAACTTGATAACTGCTTACTCTTTGTTTAACTTATAAAATTCTGAGGGAAATTAGGCCGAAATAGTGGTCACTGTGCTATTCATGGCCTTTGAAGCGGTTATCGATATTGATTCTTCTAAAGACTTATTATAGATCCACAACTGATGCGTTTCTCACATAGTTTCAATAAAACTATCATTACCCAGTTTCATCGAATGCTGGTGTTGTTAAGAGTGCTCATACAATCCTTGAACAAGGACTCCTCTTCTACATATTGGTACTCTAAATCACACGTCCTACTCTTTTTAAATCATTATTCTTTTGTCGTTGATGACTGCCCGTTGGCCACTGACGATTTGATTAGCTGTATATAATGACTCAGAAGTTTCACAGTGCTTGTTTATGTCGACTGTTTCTTTTGACTTTATCTGTACATGGATATTGATTTACCAATCCCACTGTCCTGACCATCGGTGTTAGATTTCAACAGTGAGCATTTAACCTGCTAAGGTGACACAGAAGTGGCATATAGTACTTGTTTATATGGCTCTTCAACCGTGTATTCTTTATACACTTTATCTATATATTGATTCCCCAATCCGGTGTCCTTCTAGCAATGGCTTTTCTATGGGCGTGTCCTCATGCGATGGCCTGTGGGAATTGTATAACAAGGAACTCAGTCGCTTGTGGGAGTAACTGGACCAAGAAACGACCTAGTCCAAATGAGACATTGTCACGGCATTGGAAAGTAATTAACGGATGTGTTTACAAAGGCCGTGCCAAAGGCCGTGCTATAGCTCTTTTAAACTGATCCCCATCGGCATACTTCTGTCAAAACCGTTAGCGTAATTTAAATCAAATTAATCTTTGATCATCAACCTACAGTTGATCGTGTTAGAAAAGTTCATGCAATGTAGATTTAGAACGCGTATTTGATGAATGTATTCGCAAGCACTCGTTGTGTATATATAACTTAACATTGTAAAAGGCACCAATATTTCAAGTGTTTTGTACCGTCTTGTCCAAAACTTGGGTAAACATTTAAAGTAAAACAAACATATTAACTTTGATTTTGAAACACGTCCTATTGGCACGCACAATGAGAGAAATTGAATTTCTTCATATCTTCTGTAGAGGTTCACCTTTTACTCAAGTGTAGAAAACATGAAAAGTTAGAAATTAACCATACATTAATGCTAATTGTATTTACCAGCATTTGTGCATCACTATATAAGTTCTGTGTAGCCTGTCAGAGCTATATATTTGCAGGGCCAATATGGCCTGCTAGGCGGCCTCACAACATACCGTGACCATGGAGCCCGTGTTTGGAATGTTTCTCTTACTGTATTGACCGAGAGCGCCTTGACAACCGCGCTGAGCGAGGAGTCGCCTTGGGCCTTGGTAGACACAAACGTAAACCACGATCGTGAACTTTAGTTGAACACACCCAGTGTATGTAGGCTCTATCGAATCTAAGACGCCATTGTCAGTCTTGTTCATACATTAAGGTCAATCGATATGTAGAGTCAATTCCTGTCAAGGGCATTGATTTTGTTTAAAACTTGGTTTATGTGGAGTATGACAAATTATGAATAAAAACATACAGAGCACGATAGCTGGAGAGTTCATGTCTGATGAAGTTGTTATAGAAATGTGTGTGTGTTTTTTCAATTAACTGTTAAAATTTAATTTACCCTAGCGTTCACCGGGCGCCGGTATATGATGTCCAGTGTATACAGTATATGTACCTTATACTTATACATAAGTTTGGGTATGTTCAAGTTCAGGGGACTGCGTAAGCCTATAACCACAAGGCGTATAGTGCTTATGTAAGCTTCATTTTTACTGCAATTTTTGACAGTCAGATAATACCGCAAACAGTCATCGTATAACATGCGTTAAGTTTTAGATTTACCTATACATGCGTATAGATTTTATCACAAATTAAAACATTTTTTTTTCAGACATCTATATTCTGCTCGGCGATTGACCGCAACTGATCCATATGTCACTAGACCTAACTTTTGTTCTTGTCATGTTCACATTGCTAATTGCGTAACACGGCTGTCTTATTGCCTCAGGCGACGAAAGATCTGAATTACGGTATAAATTCAATTGTCTCACCAAAATTACGTGACATATTCTAATCTGGGACTTTTTCGGTTCCGCTCTTTGACACCAGCTTGCCCACAAACTTTTCTCCAGAACAACAGAGTCAATTTTGGCCAGATTTGATTTGTGGCTTCACCTCGAGGACCTTCAAATTTGACCACACACCCGCACTTTCACCAGGTTATCCACTTTTATGCAATCTGAGGCAGAGCTACTTGAATTTCTTCCCTGCAGAAGATCTCATAATGTAAATCATAATGTAACCAAATTTAGTATGTCTTGCTACAAATTTACATTTTCGGCATTTGTTCTTTCCTCTGTTCCCTGCTGTTCGGATATTTGACGTGCAAGTTGTCTGAAAACTTTGCTGTCTTTTAAGATGTCTCGTGCACTGAAAAGAATTATTGTGAGTCTTTAGTAAATCGAGCTTAGCAAATTCCTCAGTATTTAGTGCCGGTTTGTAGGCCTCTTTGGTTTCATCTCAACCGGACGTCTGTCTTTGGCTGTTTGATTGTATCTTATCCGTGATGGACAGTTACTTGTATAAACTCAAGAATGACTGACCTGTCCATGTTAATTATTATGCTGGTTGCTTTTCATTCTCATCTCCAGGTTAAAAAATGACGGACCAGTATTTTTTTTTTCGGCTGCTTCCGTTGGTCCATTCATTTCTTCTTCATCACAGTGCAGTGTTCTTTATTCCCATTCTCTTGCTAGGAATCTATGCGTCGAAGCAGATATTCATATACCAGCCGTCAACCAGTAAGGACTAGGTCTATAATCACAAGGCCAGTTCCCGAAACGACGTTTTACACAAACCACCAAAGAACTAAGAAATTATATAAAGCACGAAAACAGGACGGAGTAGGACTCTTTTCAGGTTTTATTCTATTGTGGTCACACTGTCTGCACTAATTACCATACATTTTCTCATGAGTTTTCTTCTGATTTCAGTTGATTACAGAAAATGGCCGATGACGGGTCGTCCTGATAAGTTCGGACAGGAGCCTGATTGGCAACCGCCCACCCAGAGGTTTGAAGGTGTCAGCACATTTACCGATGATTACAGACGCTACAACGAAAAGCCTCGACAGAGCATGCGCCCCACCGAGGCTGCCAAGATGTCCGATGCGCCTATCGATGACCACACTAGCTATCGAGAATCATACATCCGTCATCCTCTTCAGCCCAAGTGGGCCAAAGAAAAGGAGCATTACAAACCCACAGGTGTCCCCTTTGACGGTCTGTCAACTTTCAGGAGAGACTACCGGGGACAAGTGGCACCCAGAATGGAAAGCTGTAAACCCGATGCACAAGCGTTCCAGTCCGACAAACCTTTGGATAGCATGACAACGTTCAGGAACGACTATCGTAAATGGCCAACTGAAAGGCCACATCAGCATCAGCCCGATCAGTACGTCAAGCCCGATGGAGACTTCGACATGAACACCACACACAAGATGCAGTTTCGTCAGTTCCCAATCCAGCGCTCCTTGGCCAAGAAGCCCGACGACGCCAAGGTGCGCGGTGGACCGTTCGATGGCACCACCAACTACAGACAAGACTACAAGAAATGGGAAATGGGCAAGATCAACCGACCTGGCGCGAAGAATGATTATGTCGCCAGTGGCGCGCCATTTGAGGGTATGTCTACACACACGGCTCATTTCGTGCCCCACGCAATCCCACCGGCTCGGTCTTGCAAGCCGGTCACCGGCGCCGTCCAGAGCGATGCGCCATTCGAGGATGGCACGATGTACCGCATAGATTACACCCCGAAGAGAAGCGAGCCATGTCCCGCCGGTCTCCTGGATACGAATACATCTCGGTACGTCTACAGGGAGACGGCCACTACCGGCCACAAGTTCTACCAACCTATCATAGAAACTGTTACCGAACTGCCACGGCCAGCAAACGACTCCACTCAAAGAATAGCCGCTCTTTCTGTTGCATAAGCTGGGAGAAAGCTTCATTGACCAGTAGTCCGCTGAACTAATAAAATCAATCTTTTATAATATGGTTAAATCTTGTAGATAAAAATATTGTAAAGCATTTTGATGCTAAGTCATATACTCCTCCATGTATATGACTTTTTGCTCTGGACATCATAAGTCCATCTGAATCAAGGTATTTTTGACCTACTGCTGTCGTACCTTCATCAAACTATCTGTGATAATGGGTGGGTTTCCCTTCTATAGTAGCCAGTGGAGAAATCCCAACTTTGTATACTTTAGTATTTACACTTTCAGGAAAGGTTTGTCAGGGTTTTGGGAGCAATAAACTACAAGATCTTGCTATCAGTTTCGTATTGTGATGAATTTACATCTGAATCAGCAATGTATTTCGTATCAAACAAGATAGCTGGCAATCTTGTAAGCATTGTTGATATTGTTTCATAAATTTTTTCTGAAGGCTATGCTTATTATTATTTTTTTTGGTTACCGTTAGCATAGAGTGACGCTTTTATATTAAACTTTTGTAGATAACAAACCTGTTATTTATCATTTATACATGTATATATATTGTTATAAGCCATAGGCAGCAAGTTCTTCGTTTTAGACGTGTCCTTTTTTCTGAACATTCAAAATTTGGACATTTTGCCCAGACCTTTAGATTTAAATCAGTCCTAGTTAAATTTATTTTAGAGTCGCCTTTGTCATGTTGACAACTTCAAAATGATATATAGATACATTGGTTTCCACAGCTCATATAAATCATGAAAGATCTGTGATTTGAATGTGTTACATACAAGAAACATTTATATTAGAGACCTTGTGCTTTTTATTTTTAGTGATATTAACACGTCTGTTTACACTTCGGTGTACAATGTCATACCAAGAGACGCCGTCCGTGGCAGTGTGTTATTAGAGGAACGGCTGAATGAAACTATTAATAACTGCCGCAAACAGAAATGTTTTCTCGAATAACAGAACCTAATTTGTATATATTTATGTAAGAAAATGTTTCGGATCATGAATGAATGATGTATAATAAACACCTAAACTCCCCAATTCGGACTTCTTTTCTTACTTTCATTCAAGCGAGGGTATTGTTGGATTCCTTCTAGTGTTAAAGTCATTTTGGAATTCGATAAGTGATCGTAAGTAGGGAAAATCTGTTTGAAAATGAACCTAAGTTTTTTACCAACTCTGTCACCAATATTTGGTGTTTTAATAGGAGTTGTAGTCCGGACACGAAATCATTTCTCTTTATATAGTATATATAAGGAAAATGGCAATCTGTTAACCATGACAACCGCAGAAATGGACACATGTGAGTCGCGACACACCGTCATCTGTGTATCTATGGATCCACCAAAAATTAAAACTGTACGTGAAAAACAGTTAGAGTTATAGCAAGGACACGAAATCATATTTATTTATATAATATACATGCACGACAACGGCGGAAATGACCAAATGTGAGTCACGAAAATCAACACCTGTGTATGAATGTATCCACCAAAAATGAAAACTTTACGCGGAAAACAGTCAGAGTTGTAGCCGGACACAAAATCATATCTGTTTATATAGTATATATAAGGAAAATGGCTATCTGGTTACCATGACGACCGTGGAAATGGACAAATGTGAGTCGCGACACATCGTCACCTGTGTATCTAAATATTTACCAAAAAGTAAAACTATGTGGAAAACTGTTGGAGTAATAGCCCGGACAGAAATACGGACGGACAGTCGGACTACATCGCTATAACATAATACGCTCCACCTAATGGCGGGGACATACAAAATTGTTAAGTACGACGTAAAATCCCAAGCATACGCACATACATACATACATACATACATACATACATACATACATACATACATACATACATACATACATACATACGTGTAAATATTTTTTTCAGATTTCAGATTTAATCTGCTCGTTTTCTAAAGACTGAAAACTTGTGTTGCATAAGATGTGACTGATGAGATTATACTCATTTGCCCACAAGTGGGCGATAATTTCTGTATGGCTCAGAGGGTGCATGTGGTAGGTGTTAGTGTGGTGGACGTGGTCAGTGCAACAACTCAATGC
The DNA here is from genome assembly GCF_032854445.1 of Liolophura sinensis. Classification (NCBI taxonomy): domain Eukaryota; kingdom Metazoa; phylum Mollusca; class Polyplacophora; order Chitonida; family Chitonidae; genus Liolophura; species Liolophura sinensis. Next base: position 13,690,882 of record NC_088302.1, read on the forward strand.
CATGAACAAACTCAGAGGGACAAAATTTGGATGAAGAAAAAAAATATACTTCACTGGCCCCGGGAAGCTATCACGAAGCTATCTTAAAATTTAGTCAAAATTTCAAATCACTTTTATAATTATTATTTCTAATGTAACAAGGTCAAAATATTGCTTGACACCATCAATTCAGGGTACGTTACTGCACAACAAATTTTAGCTAAATTAACGGAAAGCAACATACCAAATTTAAAGCTTAACATTTTGAGTTAAACCTGAGATAAAACTGTACTACATATGTATAGCTCCTCTAAAGAAATTTAACTTTGCCAAAGAATTCCCTACACATTTTTTATTTTTAAAGTTTTTTGTACGGAATCGCATACAGTTATAATGGTTGGTGGCCCCATCTACAATGTGTCGTTCCTGAATGGCATGGCGTCAGACTGATCACTTAAACCAGATGATTTATTGATCAGATTATTCATTCATTTGATTATTGTTACACGCATTGCCGAATGATATGTACTTAATATACACTCAAAAAAATAATCTGTTAATTTTAACAGAAAGTCTGCTGTCTGAGTGATATCAGAGTGTATTCTGTTGTTAAAGTTTATTATTACTGTGTAACATTCAACACACTATCTTATTCTAGTCTAAAAGAATCTTTCTGTTGAATTAACAGAATATTATGCGTTCTAGCATAGGTGAAACCTATAGATTCACTCAGTTTCATCACTCGGCTGCACCTCTGAATCAAGGGAGAGCACTCTTAACGTACAAAACTGCTCTGGGCAGAAATACACGTCTTTTCACGCACCTGGACGGTAACAGTTTAACGTCGCGGTTTATTACTCATTTGCCTAATTCTACACCTATACTCTACACTAAGAAGACTTAGATGAAGCTATCAATCAAACCTCTAAACCGCGTTGTGTTTCATTCTATGTACGAATGCATTGCCGATTTTATCAGGACCACTTTTATTCACGAAGAGACTGTTTTGCCCTTTTCGAACGAGTCTTCAATTTTCGTCCTTAGGACACATAACTTGAGCTCTATTTATTGTATATTTACATCCCTTATATAATCTACGCGATCATAATTATTCGTGGCGTAACTGTAAAGCAGGTGATACGGAATGGTTGATAAAAACAAGCTGCAAGTTTCACTGAGAGATAGGTAGCCTCCGTGGCTGAGCGGTTAGCGCGCTAGCGCAGCAGAATGACTTAAAAGCTTCTCACTGATGAGGTGAAGTCCAGCTCAAACTGACTTTCTCTCCTGTCTTAGGACGGCAGGCCTGTCACAAACCTGCGGATGGTCATGTTTTTTTGTTTTTTTTTCCCCGGGGTTTTACTGGGTTTTCTCCCACTCCCACCAGAATGCTGGCCGCCCTTGACAGTGAAATATTTGTGAATACGGCGTGAACAAGAATGAACTAAATAAATTATGAAGACGATGACTAAAATCCACAGCTTTATACTTCAGTTCTTTTGCAAATGTTTGGAGTGCCGTTCACAGCACCTGGGAAAATATTAAATACCAAATACATTAGTGTTGAAAATGAGTGTGATTAAATATGGAAGATATACACTGTAGTTTCAAAAATCCAGCGTGTCCAGAGCATTCTCTTCTAATACTTCCTTACACTTCCTCGAGACCAGCTGCAAAATAAAACACTTAGAGTCAAAATACAACACAGGTTTTCGTATACAGTTGATTTCTTTTCCTGGGTTCAGCTATCCGCGACTGTTTGGAATATTTTTTTTTCTGAATTCCGCACACATGTTCTTCTTCTATGTTCCTAAACAGATTTCCATGCGGCAAGCAAAAACTTAAGCGGCTCTTAACCGGAAGAAAATGAGCTTCAAAAACAACTTGATCTCCCTCCTGGTTGCAAAAGGCATCCTAATTGCGTACTAATCACACTCTTAATGAAAGCTCTGATGTTTCTGGTAAATGCTCTGATGTTGCTGGTAAAAGCTCGGGTGTAACTGGTGAAGCAACTCAAGGGAGATTTTTTTGACGATGGTAAATGATACTCTCTTAGATATATAGGCGAGATCCTGTGTATCATGGCTCTTCGTCTTAACAGCTGAATAAGCTTGTTGTCACATCGCATGTGTTACACGTTGCCACGTGCCTGCACTAAAGATCATTGTGTTGGGTAGAAGAACAAACCTTAACGAAAACAACCGTTTAAGAAAACAGGGACAAAACCTTGCATAAGGGAAAACATTTGTCATCATTTATCTCTGCCGACCTCTTAAGACCTGACAATTAACAGATGAGAAAACAAACCCTCCGAGCTGCAAAGTTACGTGCTTATTCCCATCAGTTCTCACATAACTTTCCTGGAGAAGCGAAGACGTGGATATCCACACATATCTTCCCCAGCAGGGCTGTTCGGGCAGTGTCTTTATCCACGTTTTGACACAGAGTTCCTTCCCGAGGCTTGTCTGGAATGGTTACGAGGTCGACGTAAATTCCCCTCAACAGTCAAAGCGGTTGCCTAAATCAGATATTATCCCAACCAGTGGCACCAAAATCTGACGAGAAACATGTACATGGGGATTTTCTTAGTTGTGGTAAAAATAATCATGGACAGCAAAAAAGAAACTGAACATGCTCCTTGGAAAGCTCAACAGAAAGTACATTGTAAATCAAAGCTAAAAACCTAGAAGAAAGCACAGCTTAGCTCAGACACAAGAGCAAGGTAGCTGTTTCCCAAAATCAAGCTTCTTTCCCAAATACATATATACCTTTAGGGCCTGATTCGTTTGTAATGCTTAATATTAGTCTGATAACGCGATGAATGTTTCTTGTATTTCGTTGTATTAAAATCTCATACATCTGTTTGAATTGTTTTGACATTGATGCTATATACAAGTAAGTAAACACACTGGATTCTTTATTGTCGCGATGTTCATTTCTCTTTAGCCACTAAATTGCAGAGAGTTTATGAAAACATAAATCACGTCGCGGTTATTGTTACATGTAGTTTGCGCTTTGATTTGGAAGTCTTTATTGTCAAAAGGTGGAATTCTTGTATTGTATGACATACTGTTATATGTTGTGTTTCGTATGCTTCTATTCATCTCAGCCAATCACTTACGTGCCTCTGCTTTCCAGGTAGCGTAGTGGTTAAAGGCGATTGTCTTTCAGTGGGCTGGACACAAGTGATGTGGGTTCAAACCCGGTCAGGGAATTTGTAGAATCTCCCCCCCCCCCCCCTTACACTTCTATCCATTGCTGCCATACACAAACGCACTGTTGTTTTCAAGGTAAGGCAGTAGTTAAAGGTGATTACATGAGGTGCAGGTCCAAACCCCGTCAGGGAATTAATAAATCTCAACCGTTTACTGAGTGTTTAAGAACTTTTAGTTCCTTTAACAGTTATTAATACGAAAGGCAAGCGAACTTTTGCGCGAATATATCATACCGTGTCATTTCAATGGGCAGGTAACTCATCACGAAAAACGCGTTCCTAAGAGTAAAAGACTGCACATTACCTTTTGTGCTCTTTCCCTCTGAGCCAAACTAAAAATGGGAAAAATCATTGAAAGAAAGACTAAGGAACAGACCGAGAAAACCAGCTTATCGAGCATACGACGAAGCAAACGACACAGATCACTCCCGATTTAGGAATTCATCTATGACAGCCTCTTGAAAGCCATGCCTGAAAACGTTTATACCTACTTTAACCCTGTCATATATTTGAATTTGAATATGATAGATTTAGTAGATCTTTTTAATGCTCAGTCCTTTTCATTTACTAGGATTCATATTGATGATCTAGTATCCCTAAACATGTCCAATGCGGTGAAAGAAATCTACCCACCTTTGTTGGATTTTCTTCATCATTTAAAAGCTAATAAATTGCATTGTAAGCATCACTGCATTTTTTTTACCTCATTCTGCTTAAGCCTTGGTGCTAGAGGGCGCGTAATTTGCTACTATTTATGTGTTTCCATGAACAGATGGAATAAAAGTCTGACTGAGGTAAATTGACACGAGGCAGTATTTCACCGGTTACGTGTAACCATTTGCCAACTATCACACTGTCGCCACTGCTGTGTTTTTTTCTCTGTATGCTGTACGTCTTAATTACGACAAATCTCTCTTACGTGTTACCAGCTTTATTTACGGTTCATACATTATTTCTTACATATTCCTTCCGGAAGTGGTGAATTAGGTTATTTTGGAGATGAGTATTGAGAATACAAGTATGGACTTGTCCGCGTCTGTAAATGGTCTACGAGTGGCATACAAATATCAGACCAAGGTTCAATTATACCGACATTGTAGTTCGCTGGTGTTTGCACTTTATTTATTTAACTGAGGTTTAACGCCATATTCAAAAACATTTCAGCTGGTTCTGTGCGTCAGTAGCCATGTCTACATGATGGATGAAGGGAACCGGAGATCCTGGACGAAAATTGTCGACATTTGGAAAGTAAATGACGAACTTTCTCACGCGTAGAACATACCTTGCGTATTTCCAGCATCCTTGAAAACTGTTGACTACCTGATTCCGTCTTATTTGCATACCTTATATACTTCCTTAGTTCTTTGGTGGTTTGTGTTATACGTCGTTTTGGGAGCGGGTCATGCGATTATTGACGTGGAACCTCCTTATTGGTTGACGGCTGATATATGAATGTTTCGACACATAGATATACGAGCTGAAAAAGTATGGGAAGCATTTCGAATGAATGGCAAGTGGTCTCATGGAAGACCATACTGATTTAGCGGCCTTGTGAGCACGCTCGACCGCTTAACGTCACCAAGGCCTTGGGGACGGTGAAGGCATCAGGACCTCGAGGATTCAATTCCAAGGCTGGAATTGCAGAAACACCTTTGTGTCATACTATTTTACAGGTGACGTACACGCGACGTACTTTCAATCAGGGAAGTGATCACCCCTATGGCAATTGATAGCAATCAACTAGACCACGACTTCGCAGAGGTAGCATTTTGCACGAAACCGCAACTCTCATCTCACTGCGAAAGACGCGGATCAAGAGTGCATTATACGCTTTGACTCCTGTTGCACAAGATTACGTTGCTTATAACTACTGTACCATATATGGCAACATATGTTCTCACCAAGACAGTTGCAATCAACAATTTGAACTGGAAGTCGAGAAAAGAAGTCAAATCTCTAAATGAATTACTGATGTTTATTTGGCAGTCTGGACACAAAAGAGCAAAATATTGCAGTGCATAATAGTATTTCTTGTCTCAGAATATCATGATATTTCTGTTTTACTTAAGGTATATATTTCCATAGTCACTCTTGAAATTTTCAGTTCAGTCTTATCCTGAGAATAGTTGTACACCTTAAAGTACAGACGTACAAGTCTAAAAGAGTTTGCCCCAAAGCCTCAGTTATTTTCTGCTATAGTAATCCGAAAAAAAATCATGACGAAACAGTTATTCTAGAGCTTCAGCGTTTTCGAGATTAAACGTTATAAGAACCGTATGTCTTGAACAAAACGTGTTTTACACGTTGATTAGTACAGACTAGAATAACCATTGAAGAAATACGTTTGCTCTCTGAACAGACGCGATTTCAGTTTTTCAAACTCCATTGAGAAAGAATATGCCAAATGGGTAGCTTCGGATGAGATATTATATTACTTCTTTTGTACACCCCACTTTTATTGTTTTCAAGAAAAGACATACATTTTGCACATAGATGCAGAATCATAACGGTTCAATTGTTTTGAAATGTAACATGTCAGTTCAACTATTCATTATTATTATGTAGAGTTTTGGCATGGAAGTTTAACAAATATATATCATTATCTTGAATTTTAACAGATCATTTTATCATTTCTGTAATATTATGCTGGGTTTTACATGGCAGTTGAAACATTCATTATCATCATATTGAGTTTAACATATGAGAACCACGATTCATCACCGTTACATTGAATGTTTGCACGATACTTTGGGACACACAATGTCACAACAAATTTTTATATTGCATGTTACGATTGCCACAACACAGTTAAATTATGTGCCGTAAGAAATAAGAATTGTATAATGCTGATTGTAAAACTGAAAGAAGTAGTCAATTACTCAGTTCGTATACGTTACAGCGCATGCGCCGCTCTATACGTTTGCTTTACATCATGGCCTCCACTTGAGCTTGAAAAACGTCAAGGTCACTGTTGTCACGGTGACGAGGCAGAAAGTGATGTCAGAACACATCAAGGTTCTAACGGACACCTGAAACAATTATATTGGCCTATGCTAATTATAGGACCTTAGTGATGTGGCTGAGTCCACAAAAGGGCACGTCCGTCGCACAGGACCCAAAGGTAGTGACAGTAATGTAAAGTGAGCCTAGGGAGCGGCACATGCGCTGGGAGGAGTATTCACACAGTTTGTTTGCTTTCTTTGTACACCATGTCCATTAGCTGTCTTCTATATTTAACGTTAACAACTGCGTATCGCATTTTCAGAGGACTTACATACTTAAGTGGTGAAATAGTAACGGTTAAATTAATACCCTGGTTTTAAATGGTCGATTATATTGTTATTTATTGATTTATTAATTTATTTCATTAACGCAGAACTCAAGAATATTTCACTTATACAGCGGTGGCCAGCATTATGGTGGGAGGGAAACCCAAAACCATACGCAATCTTTCCACATACGACTGGAGAGGAAGCCAATGTGAGCTGGACTTGAACTCACAGCGACCGCATTGGCCAGAAGCTCCTGGGTCACTGAGCTGCACTACCACACTAGCCATTAGCCACGAGGAAAACACGAGTATATTGTTAACATCAAGTGTCATCTTTTTAACTATACATAGGCACGTCCGACAATGCCTAATAGGGAATATGCTACATCTGGAAAAGCACCAGGTTGAATTTCTAGCTTAATAATATTTTTCGTCATTCAGCAGTTGAAAAGATGTCCCCTATTTACTACGGACACGAGTGTGTTTACATCGTACCCTGATAGCACAATCCAATAACTGAGGACAAATATCTGACAATTATTAAGCCTTCATCATAGTAACTTTAAAACAGGTGAAGCTGAAACTTTGCTGTGTTTATGTGGAATATTGAAGAACAATCATTCAAAATGATATACCATTTAACAATCCTACTACAAATGCTCACCATGCTGACATGGTGAAAGAAAGTTCCATCTACAGAAAGGTCTGTAGCAGAAAATCGAACATTATGTCCAGGAAGAATTACCCCTGACTTACTAAACAGCACGTATTATGCAGAACAATCTCTGTCTCTGCGCGTTGAACAATGCCGTTGATTACCCTGAGATTTGCGGTTCGGTGCATAACCGACTCTATTGATATAGAACGGTTAATCGTAATACAAATATACCATAAAATACACAACATGTAATAGTATGCGAATTTAAGCGGTGTATACATGGAAGATACACGTTGTCGTTATCATGGCACGTGTTTCAAGGAACACCAAACAATTAATCCCAATTAACACCAAATATACTATTTCGTGAAGGACAACTTCACTCTCTAATGATTTGTTCCGGACAGTTATCATTTCTTCAGTTGGTCTAGTGGTCCTCAGCTAAAGTCGAGCTTCATCATTTGGATTGCGTAATCTCAAATCTCTTTCAGTGACCAAAGTCGTAATAGCATTCCTTCAAACGTTTCCATCTGGGCAGTCCAAACAGAACGTAAAATCGTCACCACAAGCGATTGTCTCTTCCAGCTATAGATCATTTGATGAGCTGAATTGCCTTCTCGCAAAAAGCCAGAGGACACTTTTTTAAAAGCTCTGTAGCGATTGGCTACTTTCTACTAGTTGGACAGAAATGTCAGTATCTGACAAATATTCGGCGTCGCAAAAGTCACTCTGCATTTAAGTTCCAAGCCAGATACAAATCACAAATATCTTCAGATTATCTATTAGAGCAAAATGCTTTCAGAAATGTCATAAAAATCTGTTCCACAGCCACGGTCAGACACCGTTACCCGCGTTACTTTTAACACTGGTTCACTGTCTACTGGAGTCAGAAAACGTTGTTCCTACAACTTGGTATAGGTCAGCTGTGATAATATATGACTAACACCCGTAGTTTGATAAGACCCTCAAGTATAAAGGGAAGGGTCAAAATGTAGTGTGCTTTGATCCTTGAAAACACATTCACAGACAATGTTTGTACTCAGTAATTTTCAGCGAGTTTTGTGTCCCAAATCCACCCTTATTAAACTGGATTTATCTGGAGTGGGAGTAAATGAACCACTGCCATGACAACACCACCACCGCGAAAAGAAGTTCTCGTGGTCGCTTTCCCAGCCACGTAACCCAACGTGACTTCAGAGTCTTGATGTGTTGTGTTATTAGTGAGGAAAACATCCGTTGTCAATGACAACACTGGATATGGGTATTACTGTTTGTGGCAAGAGCAATCGAGAAAACGCAGCAAGTTTATTGATGGCGTTGGCTGCTATAAATTCTGCACCGCGTCCAATAACATTTGGTCTTCCGGCTATGTCGAAGAACACGAATGACAGCAGCGCGCCTTGTAGTTGCCATAGCGACACATCTTTAACCATTTCACCATTCCGCAGTATTTCGAATCATCCAGACATTCTGAAATCAGCAATGAAACAGGAGTGTGAATGACAAACAGGTCAACACTGATGAACCCATAGGGGCATTTTCTTCAAATTCCACTGATGAATTTATTTCAGAAATAATTTCATTCGAATGTTGATGTTCCATAAAGACAGCTAATTCATGTTAAGGTCATAACAAATACCATGCGTTTTTCAGACTTTGAGATCATTGTAATAATGGGAAAGGTCACATAAAAAGGAAGTCTGTATTGAAGTCCGTGGACACTACGGTTGAAAGCTCTAATGTGGTGACGTTATAACATAACACAACTGAGAACAATGGTAAGGGTGTTAGCAGGGCATTACCATATGGGCTATACCATCTGCCTGACCGTAAAATCTAATTTAGGAGGTATGGAGTGTGAACTCATATTGCATACGTATAACTACATTTCTCATGTGCCATGTGCAGAGCATATGTTTGGTCTACAGAAGAACATGAACTTTCCCGTTAGAAACAGCGTTACGTAAAGTCGTTTATTACAACATCACATTTGTTTACTTAACTTGAGATTTCTTTTCTTTTCGCCCACATAAACTTTAAACCCAATACATAAGTGTCACACTGTGGAAAAAATAAAGCACCTTTTTTCTCTTTGGAAGGGACTAGATGTTATTATGTTTCAAAGTCATAACATTATATAATTCTGCATAAACGTTCAAATCTCCACAGTTCAACCCCGGCTAAAACTTACACTATTTAACATTAAGAACATAGTGATACCGTAACTTAATAAGCTCATTTATCGCAAGTGTCTTGACACATAATTACAAGCAAATAATAAAAATAATATCTCAATGCTTATTTAGCATACAGTCCATTTCTGCTAAAAAACATTTGTAACTCAAAGGGGTATCTTTGTTCATTTATTTATTTGATTAATTGGTGTTCATTGCCGCATTCGTGAATTTTTAAATTTATGTGATGGTGGCCAAGTTTATGGATGTAGGACATAGGACTACCCGGAGGCGCCCTTTGTCAGGAATCTGACAAATCTCCTGATTTAAAGCCACCGACGACTGAATTTGTCCACGCAACATCAATGGTGAAGGGACTGAGAGTCGAAGCGAGCCAGCGCTTTATCAGGCTGAGTCAGCAAGGACAAGGGAGTATGTAATAAAGTTAAGATAAAAAGATTGCAAAGATGAACGTATGTCGTGCTTTCTAATCATTGTTTGTTAATTGTGTGTGTGGGGGGGGGGAGGGGGGGGGGTAAGTTTTTAGTCACCTGCCAGGAACTGTCAAATTTCTAATCAAGAGACATTGAATGTCTTCAAATGTCTTAACATCGTTTCCCAAGAAGTTTCTTGTTTACCGTAAATCTATAAAAGGTACACCTAAATGTGCTTCAAATGCACAAATCAACGGATTCATTTTTTCTTTGGCGTCTTCACAGGGTGAAAAAAGCTTTCTATGGCTGTATAGACAAATTGATGGGGAACATCATCGCGCTTTGAACGTGTACATTCAAAGGCTACTGTGGATACACATTCCAATGTATTTTTTCGTCTTGGGAAGAAAGGGCAGCGAGGAAATTTCTAAGATATTCTTCCATCTAACTTAACAGCTCGGATCCGCGGCCGAGAAGACCGAATTCCAACCAGCTTTTTTCTTGACACCTCCTTAATTCAACCTAATGCCGCCCTTAGAAAGGGTTTGAACTGGCCTAATTCGAACTGACATTTCGAACAGACGCAAAAGCCTGCCCTCCACATTAAGATCAGTGGCTCAAAAAGCAGCCTGTCGTCCGAGTTGCTAGTCATCATTAACAGTGTACTTTCCGCCAATTATCAGCCGTGAGAATGGCACCCTACATAGCGTAGAGAAGCAGTAGGTACAACGGGAGCATACTTCGTCCTACTTTTACTATACTTCCAGCCAGCATATACTGCTTTTACTATACCTCCCTCAGCCAGCTCCATTCCAGAGCTCTATTTATTACGGCAGTTTATATGTCGCAAGAAGTAGTACACTTAGAAAAGTAATATTCTGATATCTCTTCTACTTACCAGTCCATTAGTCTATTTTTGTGAAACACATAACGCCATATAACTACTTTTGAAAATACATTGCTCTATATTTAGAGAAGTTCAAAGGCATAGCATTTATGGCATGGAGAGAAAACCAAAACCATTATATTCCATTGTATCTATGTAGCAACTATCAAGCCGGATTTCATTATATACAGTACAACGTGGGATTTTCAAATGACGAGTGAATCTTTCTTGGTCATGACCAAGTATGTTTATGACATTTCTGGACATTTCTGTCCCTCGTTTTCCATTTGATCTCATTAGTAGTTATCTGTATTTAAATAACCATAGAGGTCGTAACATCAGGTCACCCAAAGAGATATTCATCTTTAACTGAAAAACTTCCCACGAAAATTGTCGACTGGAACGAAACAATGGCGGTTTTACTCCGTAACGACAATAATAAAACGACAGGATCGAAGTCATGACCACAGGTTCGTTGATGCACACCATTAATTCCACTCTCACCTGAAGTACATCGGAGAACCGGACATCTCTTCATCGTTGGCGGTTTGACTTTGTCCAAACAATATCTCGGATTCGCTGGCATACCACTTTCCCCGCCAGATACAGACAATGCTCCTTGCTTTGTAACGGGCTTGGCCACATTCAGGGGTGCACTATACAGAAAGGCACAAAAGAAATAATGTACAGAAATTGTTCTTTACATTCTCCAGTGCACAAAAACAGCTTCATATTTGATATTTTGCATGTAAATGGCGACAAATATAAATTTTATTCTTGTACGCAAGTATTGACAGAGCACGAATCTGACTTGCCGTATTTTCTTTCCTAATCCCCAAATTAGCACAACTTCACGCTTAACGCTCAAAAAGAGTGAGCCTTATAATATCTATCTCCGCTTCACAAGCCTGTTAATAGAATTTGTGCAATTGTCTTCAACCGAGACATATTTGTGCATGGAAGAAATGGTATTGTGACGAATCACCAAACGGAAGACGGCAGTGAGCTGCATTCGGTCCATTAACTTTGTTGATCTGAGCAAGGCATTTTTTTTACTCCTTTCCTATAATGTTTTAATTTGTATCATCAAAATCCATCATACCTTCTTTCTGACAAAGTTATTGATGCCTTTTATTTCGTTCTTACATCTGCGGTATATATGCAGGCATCCAAGTCACCTGAGATTTTAAACTTGAGTTATACATTTAAATAAGTTAATAAGAGTTTTAATTTGATTTATGACTGGCTTCAACATATGTCGTCCTTGAACGTTGATTTATTAAGGTTTAACTAACGCGTATCAGAAAAAGAGATATGAATACGGGTAATTGTTGCCTTTATGGTTGACGAATGTGACTGTTGTTTGACGCCATACTCAAATTTTTCCTTATTCGATGGATGGAGGAAACCACAGAGTACCACGACAAAACCAATGACCTTCTGCAAGGTATTGGCGAACTTTTCCACCTGTCAACCGCTCACTATCACAAGGCCCCACGCAACTAATGGTTGTATTACTGTTGAAGAAGAAGAAAAAAAAACGACACAAATAGGCTATTTATGCTTTAATAAGGCTTATTAACCAATAATGCAGTCTTTACGCCTACAAACTCAGAGGTTTATACTCGGTGTGTTTTGCCTCACCCGACGCGTATTCTTACCTCACCCCATGACGACGCCTTCCAGACAGGAAGACAAGTGTTTTTATCACATGTATCCACACAGGGTTCCTGATCTCTCCCCTCGTTTTCACATATTGCGTTGGTGTTTTGCGTTCCATCCCATACGCAACACTGAAACACGAAGGCAGGAAATGTAGGTCTTTTAACGTACAATTGGTATAATAATTGCATTTCCCAGCCCTTATGTAGATCTATAATTACGTGCATGAAGCAAATATGCAGTTAAATGTCTTAGTCGCTGGTCTCACAGCTCATCAAAGAACCACAGCAACACACAAAGGCGAAGAGGTTCTATTCTTAGCCGCTAATTGTCGTTTTTAACATTGAGGGAATGGCTCTCGGCAACTCAATTACGCCAATAACGATGTTTTGGTAAATCAAACTCCCTTAAGTTCGAGACGAATGCGTTACATTTCGTCTCCTTCGACGCCGTTTTGATAGCAGGTATCGTCAGTTGTGTCAGTGTTACACTATCCACTTGATGGATACAATGAAAGGTTTCTCCTGGCGGGCCCTAGCCCTATACTTTAGGCCTCAGTGGTGAAGAGTATACACTTTTGTTAGATAAAAGGTTGTTCTCTGTTGACAAACTCTGATATTGTACAAAACATAAATGGCAATACAACCCAAAATACTTTATCTTCTAACACAAGCCATGGGTCTGAAAGACTGAAGTAGAGTTAATCACAATTTTAGAACATGAACTCACATTCAATAAACTCACAACTGAAATCAGTTAAAAAGTGTTAGTCGGAGTTCATTTATAAATCTCTGAGTTTGATCGTCGAGTTTATGATCCATAATTAAGGATGTTTTTCTCAAGCCTAGCATTTAACAGTACTAAAAGATAAATGGCCAGTTACTGAGAATGCGAGTTTGTAACCAACTTCCGAATATTCATGGCATTTCTGAATGTACTAAGTGTATAGAAAAAGGTATATATGTTGCGCTTTCGTGCTTTTCCTTACTTTGTGGCACAGCACTGCGAAAATGAAATGTAATAAATAAATCACAAAACATTTTTTCCTTACTTTTGTGCGTGTAATATTAACATCACACTTCCAGTCTCCAATACAGGTCCTTTTTCTGGATGGTCTCTGTAGGCCTTGCCTTCTACAATGTTTCAGAGGATATTCCCTGATTATGTCTCTCTCGTAAAGTTCACAAGTAATTTCCCTCCTCTGAATACCGGATGCACCGCAGAGCGCTGGACAGTCTGACCAGGGCCCGTGCATGTACAACAAGACAGCCCCGCTGGAGTAATTTTTAATATGCTTTTTGGTCGTGAAGTTTTTCATTCTGTTCTGGAGATAAACTTGTAATCGGTTTCTCTGGACCTCTGCTTCAGCTGGTGTGTGGACCCTAAGGTATAAGGAAGCCACGACAGTTCCAACCACACATGTAAATACTGTGTTGTTATCCATGGCGTGGGTCCGTCTAATCCGGACTTTTCCACTCTTCAACTCACGTACATGCTTACCATGTCCTATGGACATTCCGTTCCGAAGCCAGACAAGACTGGGCCTCTTGCCGCCGGTAGTTTTGCATCGAACTGTCACCCTTGTGCCTAGTAAAACACTCGCCTCACCACCCACGCTTAAGACGACCTTCCTCACTGGGTTCAACTGGAACAACTTGGATTTATCCTCTTTGATTCGTATTTTTTTAGGACAAGGCACTGCCTGACAACTTTGAATGGCTTGCGGTCTCTCTCCGTAGTTGCAGTTCTGAGATTTGGTGTCGGTGTATGTGCCGACCGGAAGCATCTTCATACACTTTACAAGCCGGTATTGTTCTCCCTTACCACACGTACTGGAACACTGGAAAACGCAATTTAGAATACTGAATCGTAAACTCGTCTATCATTTGTCAGAACTGTGACCAGCTACTGGTGCACAACTCTAGAATTTACTTACAATTTGAGAAAAATAAAAGAACATACTAATCATTATAGTTGGCGTAAACTGAAGATCGTCAGAGAGATATGTTTATCATGGGCACATTTGCAGGGAAGGGCAAAGGGCAGTGAGCGATGGAGAAAACTATACTACTTCTGCCTTAGAATTTCTACGTAGCATGCAGGTCAACACCAAGACAAAAAGGCGATATGACAATAATAACTGATCCAACACACTTTTCTTCAACATACATAAATTAAGCTAAATGGAATTACAATCAACCTAGCTCTGAGAGCGGTTGTCCATGTTCCCAGCTCATCTTGCACATTAACCTGTCTGAATCGTTACATTCACTAACATGGAACTCGGTATTGTCGCCTGCGTGGTCCTCAAAATGTCAAGGCTGTACATGTGAAAACATGGACGCCGTGATCTTAAATTATTCTGTTTCCATATCACCTCATTTAATGAATAATTAAGACCATATTGTCGCAAGTATTGCAAAAATAAACGAGTCATCTATTCGGACTGCCTGAGAATGACTTTGTGATATGAAGGCAGAATTATCATAGGGATGAAAGAAATATGTTCCTGTAGCTTACGGCGTCGACACCTTGAGGACAGTGAACTCGAAAAGTTCCACGTTAGAGGATAGAAGAGTACAAATCTGTATTTCTGAAAGTTAAGCTGGGAAGAATAAAACAGATCTCAGATCTATTGCCCACGATATGATGCCATACACTATGATATGATACCACGGCGGATTGACAGACAGGGGCTATCGAGAAAACGACTTAATGAATTAATAATTCAGCTATGCATTGTCCAAATTTGCCACCACATCTTAACCTTACTCTCCTTCGAATTAAAGAATGAATGAATGATTATGGCTTTTCATATCTCCATCTAAATTTTAAGCTGCAAGATTTGAAATCAGGTTTCAAAATTCTAATTCTGTTCACTTCTAATAGATCGTGACGCATGAGCAGCACATCCAGGTGGAGACCGGATTTAGTTCCTGCAGACTATTGCGCACCTGACTCCATTCCCCTGTCCACCAAAACGTAGCACAAGTGTTTGTATTACAGCTCCTGTTCCTCGGTGGCGCCGGAAGTCCACACATGACATCTGGAAGTGGTAAGGTCTCATTACTCCTCAACGTCACTTCCTGTATACACGCGACGGTCCGTGACATCACACCACCTCCGCACGTGACCGAGCAGTTCCCAAAGATTCCCGTCCGCCATCTGCAATGTTCAGAATGAGTGCATGGATGATTATGGCTTAACGAGACTTAACAGGATTATATAGGAATGTTTCCCACTTATCGTAATTGGGGCCTTAGCTTTGTAGTCTTTAACCATTCCTGTCTAACGACGTTTTGGGAGCTAACTGGTAAAGCAAAACTCATGCATTGCAAAAGGAACAATTGGCATTTAAGTGAGGACCCCAATCCCCATTGCGCAGGAAAAAGTACCTCATTTCCAGTCCAGGGACCCGTTTTACAAAGCCGCCGCAATATGTTGCCAGGTAAAATAGGCCAGGCGCGATTTAAGACTGTTTCCTAAAACAGACCTCAGGAGTCGGTATTCACGAAGCATTCGTAAAGTTACGTGCACATAACTACCATGCCTGGTAACTAACACTGTAGGCATTCGTAACCACCATAGTTACGTGTTAGTCAAGAGGGCTTCGTGGATCAGACCCGTTATATTCCATCCTCATTAGAACAACACATTACTTTTGGCCTATAATTTTCTGAATTTTGAGTTTTTTTGCAGTGATCACTGATTCTGCAAATATTTCCCGAAATGAAGCCGACATCGTCGAAAATAGCAAAACTGTCTCGAATCCCAGGACTATTAAGTCTCAGATTAACACAAGTACCCTTCTTTATTATACTGATAAATACAAACCGAATTTGGGCAGCTGACGAGTCCTTATTGTCCTACAATATTATTCACATCTGGTAAATCTCACCTAGGTGGACACGGAATATCATTGCAAAGTCGTCTCTCGCTCGGGGGTCTATTCTTGGAGTCACACAATGACGAGTTCACCCTGGTACCATTCTGGACGCACTCAATTAGCGTCTCCTGTACTCCTGTCGACGCATAGGTAAAAACTGAACAAAGTGACCACTTTTCTATTTAGGAGAATATGTCCATAACTACTATTGAAGGTCATGTTATCTTGGGCGATATGTTCAAATAGACATTTAGATTTACCAGGATCATCCACTACGATTTCAGTGTCGTCGATATTTTGCTCCTTGTGGCAATAAATCAATATTATTATTTCTTAAACAATTCTGTGTAAGTAGATGGTTGTTCGTGGTTGAAATGCCCACCTTCCTTTCCATTTAATAACGTTGCTATGTTAACATGTTTGCATAAAATTCAATGAAAATTTTTATTTTTTTGATATTAAAAATTACTGCATTCGTGTTTTTCAAAACTTTCTTACTTGGACGCTATGTATATGAATACTTGTTTTTTTTATGTATATATGTCTATGTTTAACTCTACAGAGGTTTAAGGCTAACGTAAAACTGCACAATTTAGGTTGTGTCTTACTTCTATTTTTGGATGACATTATAAGTCTTGCATCTTATGCACTCATCATTTAAATCAATCAAATGTAATATAAAATTACATGACTGACCGCTACTAGTGAAACGTAATTTCTGACAAGTCGACTAAGATTGGTGAAGATTATTTAATCGACATCTGGGTGCTGATAAGGAAGTATTGAGTTTGATAACCGCATATAATATTTCCACCAGCACTAAGGGGTGCTCCAAGACTTGCAAGGCATAATCTTGGCTTTGCGGTTACAGGAGTAAGGGATATCCTGACATCCATTGACTCCAATGAAATTCTGTACATTCAGATGGGAGGTACCGACGTTTGACTGGGTGTTGGTGATGCCGACTTTATTTATGATCAAATTAAATTAACATTATTACACGCACCTCCGAGACAGGAATGGCTACATGTGCTGTGACCAGCGATCCTCCACACGTAGATACAGCCCGTCCCTTGGCATGGCTCACTCTCTCTTGGTTTCTGGCCTGTAAGGAACAGAAATCCACACCACTTCAATTACGTAAGAGTGGTAGAAAAACATACCCATTCAATTTGAGGCGTATTGGAGAAATTTTTATCACCCATGTGAATTGGCCATAAATTGTCTCGAATGACTAGAATACCTGTAAAATGCCGCGGAGTGACACCTGAAGCCTGACACATTCCGATTCGGCGCTGACAGATGGGTGTGATAATGTCCCGATGGTCGAGAAATCTTTTTAACACTAACGACTGGTGTTGTTAACAGTGGTTCAACGGTGACCCTCTAGAAAACAATGTTAATGGCCATGGACTATATAGGAAGTTTCTAATGAGTGAGAACGGAAGATGCACAATTGTATACACGCCGGCAGTCACGTGCAAACTGAGGTCTAGATGACATGCGCCTTTGCACTGTAAAGTAACAACCAGGTCGTGCAAATAAGTAAACCTGTTTGCACAAAGCCACTGACATCTTCAGCAGTTCGTGAAAATATGTCGATACTTCAGTGAAGAGGGTTTAATTGGTCGATACTTTCAATTGTCAATCGACAAACTACAATACCCCAGGTGTCACAAGCATAGACTTGGTGTTTAGATACCTGTATACCAAGCAGCTACTTCAAAATTCCGCCGTTACAAAACAACATGTTGTTACACAAGATAGACATATGCTACGTACATGGGATTTTTCTTCAGTGCGGGTGTACTTGAGTTCTTTAACTTATATCGCTTGGTAAAGATGGTAAAGAAACTGCTAAATTTTCTGTAGAACGATGTATCAACCCATATAACCAAAGTATTCAGTCTGGGTTTTTGTTATCGTTGCAAACAATTCTTTTTCACTTGTCGTTTTCTGTTAGAGGTGCCATTGTACGTACACTTATGATGCTGTGCCCTATTCAGCATTATATCCTGTTAGTCTAATACAATCTTTATGTAAAATTAATAGCATTTGTGTGCTATGCTGAACAGAATAATCTTCTGCTTTCACAAAATACATTCTAGCATCACTCAAACAACAAACTGTCTGTTAACTTAAGCAGATTATGGTTTGAGAGTATGTTTGAGCCATGTCCACAACCATCGGAAGAATTCACTGTAAAGTTTGCCTTGCATGGGGTTTTAGGCCTTAGAAATATTGTCACTGAATTTGAGGGAAGTTAAGCTATACATATGACACCAGAGTTGCCAAATCTTCACGTGACGTCATAACCTTACCTGTGCATTCGCTGTCAGACAGGTCGGTGATGGTCTCCAGGAAGCGGAGGTATACCTTACAGCGGACGTATCTCTGTCTGACACCCTCACCGCAGGTCTTACTACATGGACCCCATTCCGAGGCGATGAATCTTTCAGAAGAAAACAAGACATAGTCAGTCAGAGTTAATGTGGTCTAAACTGCATGGATTATCGAGATTTCCATTACCTAACAAAAGAGGCAGAACTTCGTAAATTCGTTAGCTCTTAGCATGGCGTTGAATAAGTTATAAAAAATTAGGACAGCAGTTTCATCAGAGTTATTGTCAGACGGAAACTATCCCATTTAGCCACATATCTCGGGGCCCGTTCCAAGAAACAATCGCAAATTGCGTCTGGCATGACTTTCATGGAAACATAGTGAAGAGACACGTCGCTATGGCGACTGCGTTTGGCTTCGTTTTGCGACAGCTTTTTAAAACAAGCTCATGACTTACAAGAGAAGGACAAGATGAATATAAGCATATGACCTTTGACATCACTGATCTGAACTGAAGCAACATCGATCACTCCATCACCAATTGCCTTTTCGTGTTAGACGACCTAGGTGCATGATGGCGAACAAGCCCAACGGACCAATCAGCAGAGACGTACCTGGGTTCGGTGGACACCTCCTGGTTTGGTGTGACGAGTCTATCAACCTCCCCCGGATTAGTCTCCGGTCTCTTGGAATCTTTATTTTGTGCCAGAGATGACTCTTGTACTTCTGCCGATTAGAAACATGCCATTCGTGAGGATAACGTGTATTCGGGGAAGAGGAAACGTATTGTTAATCAAAGTTTCTTGAGAATAATATATCTTTTTTTGTTCTCGTATGAGCTAAATCATTTTTACAATTGTTCATTAGCTTGTACAAAAATATTCAAGGTATTTAACTGTATCTAAACGCTGTTTCAATCCTGTAATAAAGAAGGGTCAATTGATGACCTTTGCATAATATGTGGGAACTTTTACTCCGAACGTAGATGATGTGGACTTTAGATAAAAGAAACAGCGAAAACTGGTATCTGGTCACAAAGAACAGGTCAAAACACAATCACCTTCTATTCTTTCTCGTATCGTTTATGACAAATAGCTCACACAACTAACGAAATATAAAAGATTTCTAGTTTGGAAGAAATTACATACTGGAACATGTTTTTTATGATAACTGTTAATACACGAGTGTATACTCACGTTTCCTTTCAGGTAGATGTCTGATAACTTCTTCTGAAATAATAATGGGTGATTCAGTTGTGTGGGATAACAAAAGAAGCTTTTACAGTATACAAGTACATATAGCAAAGATAAAAGACTGCAAACATTGTGTATAAATTATTAAATCAATTATTACCTTATCTATGTTATAATTTCACCCTGGCGTCATTCTCTCCAATGAAGGCGAAATGCTTTTCTTAAACAGCGTAAAGAGTAAAGAGACCTAAGAAAACATATGTGTATCCGAACATAAATGTGTTAAGAAGTTATGATAATCTTATGTGAGACAAACAGTATCATTTACAAACAATTTTAAAAATCTGCCAACAAAAAGTCAAAGGCTTTGTCAAACCACACACCTTCAGGTCATATCTTACCTTTCTTGTCATAGCAAGGTATTTCCGTGTTGCACTCGCGTTTCGTTTCCGGTCGGATACTCAAGTCACAATACTCGTCACCAACATGACGGCAGATGACGGCGCGCTGTTGCATTCCGCTGTCACATGATACGCTACACTACAATGACACGTCAAGGAAAGCGTGGTTAGTGACTAGAGTGACATATTTATAGATAGTCCTATGAAATTCATGTTTCAACACTGTTTGCAACAATAAAACATATGCTTTGATATTATAATACCATAACACCCTCGTAAGAGTGCCATCTTGAGATTTGAGTCTATTCCCTAGATGGATACATACAATTTAAATTACATTTTAACATTTTTATAGACCAAGCAAGCAAAAATGCTCGGATTCTTTGTACGACGGAATAACTATACGACTTATATTTGTATTGAAGTTATTTTTCGAAAAATCAGCTCATTCCATAACTTACCGGTGACCATTTGCCTGCGTACCACTTTGGGCAAATGTGACTGTTGCATTCTTTCTCTTCCACAGGTTTGATCCCTTTACATTCGGTATCATTGAGCCAATTTAAGGACCGGTCTTCAAGTTCCTGAGCACAGCCCACTTTACGGAATGACATTCCGCCGCCACAGGACTGGGTACAGGGCTGCCACAAACTAACACGCCACCTGGATATAGGAATAACACCAATACTGACATCCCAAGTACAATGACAGCATTCGTTTGCCTTGAATGCGCCGATAACCCCTTTCTTGGTTAGGGTTATCATCGCTCTTTTGCGACAAGAAAGCAATGGAACACATTCGCAACACTTCTCATGGAAGTGTTTTTTCGAAAATAATGTCTCCTCTCGGCACTCCAACACAATCTATGCAGGCTTTTGAAAAAAATAATTCCGCGAAGAATTCTTATGGTATGCCTTTTCCTTTTCGGTTTATAACGCATGTACTTGTATATGGGAACACCCTCAAAGTCACAACTTTCACAACCAGCTCAGAGCTTTCACAACTAGTCCAGTGCCAGCCCAAAGGCTCATTACGGACTGACTAGGGTCACTACAGACTCGCCACAGACTCACTACAGACTCGCCAAAGGGTCACTACAGACTCACAACAGGGTCAATTCAGACTCACAACAGGGTCACTACAGGCTGACTAAAGACTCCCAACAGCGTCACTTTGTGGAAGAATTTGACTTAAAGTTTGCTTTTGGAGTTTAAAATTACAGTTACGTTCGAACGATTTACGTATGACTGCAGTTTGAGATATCTAAATTAAATTCCTATCCAATATTTAATTACATAATAATACAGGAGACCAAGCTCTATCAGAGAGTATAAAATTGATACAGCTACAAGCATTTTCCTTGCAAAACGGATTGTTTTCCGTTAACATATGACTCATATGGTTTAATTTCTAGTACACGTCGAGTTCTCCATAAGTACCTACTCCGCCGGACAAGGTTGAACGAAGCAAGTATGACGCTTGGCTGGCGGTCTGGATTTCTCGTCACAGAACTTGGTGCTTTTGGCGGGCTTCCTCAGGATGCGGTCCCAGCACACTCCCACGGTCTTGGTGGTACCTGAAAAATGCAACAAATCACTTATTAAGCCACTCAATACGTCGTAAATCAAGAGGCATGTTCATAAATGACAAGTGAAGCAGCGTTCATGCCGTACGATTTGTGGTAAAAACTTGTTAACGTTTCAACAAAATCGATTTGTCTGAGCAGTCAATCGATTTAGCCAAAAGGTACCTGTACATCCAGCGTAAAAGAGAGCTAGTCCTATTTGTTTTTGACCAGATAATACAACACCAAGTGACACCATGAGTATGTAGCTAGAGAAACTAAAATATTTGACTACTCCTGTTTGGTTATTCGAGATCCTGTAACTAAAGGTTATTAGCTAGCAAAAGCAGTGGTAAACTAAAAATTAGTTACCTCAATACGAAAATCCATTTTGGATCGATCAACTTTAAACGTCTGTTGGAGGATGGAGGTCTGGCAGATGAAGGGCGAAAATGTTGCAAAGCTTTATCCTAAGGAATTAAGGTAGCATAATCTGAATTGAAATCTCTTCACCAAAAGCATATCGCTAATTTTGATTTAGGCAAGGCTGCAACAAAAATCAAGTTCGAAAAGAGAAGAGGTGTGGTTCAAGTTACCTACACCACAGGTGGCGGTACACCCCAAATATGCCCCTTCTTTCCATACGAAACGGCCGTTTCCGGTCACCGTACGACAGGAGTTATCGCCCCCACAGACTCCACACGAGTCCAGCCGTTTCCGGGATCCCAGGACATGGTCACATCCAACAACCTAGAGAAGAAATCGACAATTTGAGTAATTCTAGCCCAGTGACATCTAATAAACTGCAATTAAGATCACTTACGTTTTTTTTTATCTAATTCTACTTAAGCCATGGTGCTAGTGGGGCGTGTACGTTGTTACTTTTAAGCATATACATGAACAGTCGGAATAAAACTCTGACTGAAGTCCAGATGAGGGGTCCAGACTTCACCGGTATTACGTGTGACCATACGCCAACTATCACACTGATCTCACTGCCCTCATTTTACTCTCTACATGCTGCTGTGAATTATATATACATATTACTTATTTATTGAGAATGCGCTGTTCCAGGAAGCCTAGCTCTCTGACAAAGCAATGTAAGTATATCGAAGTAAGTACCCGAATTAAAATAAGGTACCAGTATGTTGTCTTCCGTTTGAATCACTGAATTCGATTAAAATTATTGTTTGCAACTTGCGATTTGCTTGAGTGATACAATCTGAGATTGTGAACGGAACTGGACGCATGTTCTTTTTTTGGACGATTTTATATAATTGCAATACGGTTTTGTACAAATTCTCAGACTGAATGTAGCTACATTCCGTGAACCATAGGGGTAACAAAAATAAATGTTTAAGAAGATTCTGAGTTATTAATGCACAGGATTAGTGTTTGTGTACAGGCGCAGGATTTAAATAGCTCTGAAATAGAAATCTATAAACTTCGACAAGACAATCTGATCACCGGATACGCTTTCATCAAAGACTTTAGTACGCCAAATAGGATTTTATGTTACCTACCATAGCTGGTATAGACTTCAAGGAGCAATTTCCTGTTGCCCTATCATCTTAAATACCAGTTGTTGAATGTTTTCTTAGGTGTTTTTTGTCGGCGCTGTGATGGGGTATAATTATTTCTTAACACGTCATTATGTCAACAACGTTTGTCAGGTGGAGCTTCGAAGATATGTCAACCTTCGAAACACTGTCACTTGACATGTTAGGGAAAAAAGGCCATCAACAGAGTTGTCCTATTCAACCATCATCCAACTGGACATTTAGTTACAATGCTATGCCAAAGGTCAACAATCCATCCATTATGAATGACAGGGTGGACAAGTGTGTATGTCCCGTGTGACTTAACACCGTCTGACATTCTATGGACGCATGCTACAGTGTAGAATATCAGCCCTGTATATCGGTTGCGTGATCGGAACAAACTGTTCTGCCCCCGTGGGCCGAAGTGTTGGTTAAAACTCACGCATGCGTAACTAATAATAAGTGTGAAATGCCACGCACCTGACGTCATTGTGTTTGTGTGACATGGCGATAAAAGACTGTACATCACACGGGATCCCATGTCTCCGGTATATGACAAGTTGACAGGGATGTCAGATATCGCTATTAAACGCAAATTAGTGATCAGAGAACACCAGCGTGTTGTTCTTATGCCATGGTGTTGTTTAATGTCATACTAAATAATTTTCATATTGTTGACACATGTACGCGCCTGGTCTTTATCTGGAAACGATGGTAGGAATTAATATCCCAGTCCGAAATCAAGACCAGTCAGATTGTCATTGTATGAGCAGTTGTACGATAGTGTTCCATCTGGTGGAGCATAACTAAGAGTGAGATGATTTATGGAATTTTAACATGTGATAATAATCTTACACGGGTGGCTAAACGACTCCTGTTAAAACTAGTTACAGAAAATCTTGAATTTCTGAAGAAGCTGGCTTCAACAACCATTGCTAACAGTATTCTTGCCAACAGAGATGAAATGTGAAGACAAGTCGATAACGACACAAATGTGGTTTCTTTCACGTTTACTTTTGGAGGAGCTATATATGTACTTTTTGTGAGTTAAGTACGTCGTACAAAGCGTGGATCTGCACCAACACCTGTCAACATGCCAAAGGGGTCAACTGTTTATGGCACATATTGTCCACTTTGGAGTCAGTGTTCCGGTATTAGTGTAACGATAAAACGCCCAGTAGCTAACTTCTTTAATGTGAGGAAATGCAGATACTATTTTTACACGCAGTTTATAGACTAATATAGCAGAGATATGTGTCGAGGGAACATTTAATGTGAAAATAAAGTTGTTGGGGATCTCCTTTAAGTACATTAAACTACACTGGCTTACTAATATACCGCATTCAGTACTTGTTTAATACAATTTTATTCACACTGCTTTCGACAACACTCACAAGATGCGGATTTCACCGGCTAAGTTTGAAGATTTGCCAACGATCACTCTGTCGTGGCTGTTCTGTTTTTGCTTCTATGACTTAATCTTTTATTTTCCATGTATACCACTGAACCAGTATCTATATTACTGTGTGCCTCCGCCACTGCTTATGCAATAGACGCGGTCATCATAAAAGAACAAAGAAACTAGTGCCTCGTTTGTAGAATTATAGCCTATTACGTAGGCTTTGACGTTGCGTTTTAGGGGTACATTTCTCGGAGTCGTGATATAACGTGATGTTATTTTAGTGCAGTTACTCCACCACGATACGGACGCCCAATGAAATGGCCTCCGATACACAGCGCAGAATATATTACGATATTAGATCATTTATTTTTCTGACTTTTGGTTAAGCCCAGGCACAAGAATCTTTCACTTATGCGATAACGGTCAATTGTATGGGTGGAGGAAACCGGAGTTCCCGGAGTGAACCACCTACTTTTGATAATACATTGACGATCTTTCCGACGCACAGACACAAAGACTTGAAAGTCATGTAGTTGGCGGGACATGTCGTCTCAGCGAAGGTAATGCTGTACAAGCGACCACACAGGCTAGCACTGTGGACTGTTTTTTGTCACAAATGTCCCTTAAAACACTGACAGTTGGGGAGTCTGCAAACTCTCTGTCCAAGGCCGGTACTTCTAAGGCAGGGAGTACTTTATACACTGATGTCATCATGGTACTACGCTGATACACTAAAAATGAATCTGTTAAATTTAACAGAAAGTCTGTTACCTGAGTAATGCTAGAATATATTCTGTTACTGTAGCAGAATTTTCTGTTATGTATGACACACGTATTCAATTTATTCAACATAACCATTATATTAAACAAACAGGATATTGTGTTGAATATGACACAATATTGTTTGAGAATCATTCAAACAACAGACTTTCTGTTAAATTTAACAAACTGATATTTTAAGTGTACATGCACTTTTAAGCGGGTCACCGATAAGGAGAATCAAATTACGCATTGCGGAACTCGGAAAACGAATTGACGCCTTTCAACAAAGCATCACAAAGCTACGTACTCTTCTGTTCTTTTCTGTAGAACGTTCGAGCTTTTGGTGTATATGAGCTAATAAAACACTTAGGTAGTACACAAGCACTGCAGCTTTACAGCAGAAACCATGTGTTTTACTGTGTAGGCCCTTTCTTTGTAGTCCTTCAAAAGTCTCTCATTGAAATTGTATGCTTGCAACAGGAGGTAGTTTCCATCGAGACTTTGTCATAACGCAGACAAAGAAACAAGAGGTAATGTAAATTCGTCGGTTTTACCTTGGTACCGACAGGTTGTCCAGAACGACAAGAAGTGGTTGGTCAAATAGCTTTGTTACTCGGCGCACACAGCACAGAACAAACCATGCTCGCTTAGATAGACTCATTGGCATTCCACCATCTTAGAGAGAAGATAATTCAAGCAGACGTTATAAATGTGCTTTAGGAAGTTACGCCAACCAGTAGCGGTAGACACAGCATCTTGACTGTACGTAACCGACTCCACTCAGGCTGAGTGGACTATAATTGAATGTTCGGTTATAACGGGACTGGCATCTAACACAGCGGTAAAGAGCAGTGAGCTGTAGACGCATACTATACACAAACAGATAACATCATATACCGACAGGTTATTTATAATGTAAAACAGACCGTGTAACAAGGAGCTTACCCAACATTTTCCATTGATACACATATTCAAAGAATGGTCCGTGCAGCGTGTCCCATCTAAAACTTTAGGAGCGAAGGTCGTTGTTATGGATTTGTCTTTGGTTTGGCACTTGAGGGCGCAGGGGTCGATGGGGTCCGGGTGAGGCACCCAGCGATGGAGTTCACCCCGGAAGGGGGTCTCGTCATAAACACTGCACTGCTGGGCACGGAATTCCCCAATAGACGCTGAACAGGGCTGGAACAGAAAAAAACACACACACACAATGGCCATTATTGTTCGCCTGTTACCTACAATGAAACGTTTTCTGTCACTAAGGTTTAGTTTCTGACCTACACCCCATATGTCATTGCCAGAATCTGGGAGGTGTCAGAAAATCCTTGTGTGCCGAATCGCTGGCACTGAGTCCTCATACACTGGACAACATTCAAGCTTGTCCTTATGGTGCCTGGCCCATTTTACGGCCTTTTTGTATACAGTGAACCACGATACACTCGTATATAAGTATTGTGAACTTTAATACAACATTTATTAACAAAGCCTTCCAAAAAATGTACTGTTAAACCTGGTAGTGGAGAATGTTATTATGGTGTATCAACGCAAGGTGACTTGGCGCATATTATCTTCTTGTTTTTAACCATTTTATCATGTAGACATATATAATCCGAAATAGGAGACACGGATGACAGTATGCAATTGACTGATTGAGATGCCCAACAAGGAAATAGAGGAATTTAAGGAGTAGAAAGTTCATATTAAATTCCAAGAAACAGGACTGTACTTTTTGAAAAGCGTGATCATTTACATTAATTCCAAAACTTGTGTTATGAGACGTGTTAATTGATTTACACAAAGACAGGACACAACAGGTAAGTGTAGTTGAACACGGCTGCGTTTTACATGGCGCAATGAGTCGATTAGAATGGAAATAAAACAAACATTACAAATAGCATTCGACACTTGCATGTCTGAAAAAGACTTGTCCTATTTTAGTTCAACCTGTCGAATTCGATACGTCGACTCGATAAGCGAATGGTGTGGGAACGGCGAAACGCGTTAAACTCAATGTAGAACTCCATATACCCAACTAAATCTGTTAGATCCACTGACTAGATTTGAATGACACAGGACAAGGTTATTCCGAAGATTTGTTACGAGGCCATGCCATACGCAATGTTATCATAGAGCATGATGAATCAGTGTATCGACAATTAAAATCGACGTGTTTAGTAACTCTGTAAATCAACTTTTAATCTGGAATTCTTACCAAGGCATGACATACGCAATGTTATCATAGAGCATGATGAATCAGTGTATCGACAATTAAAAGAGACGTGTTTGGTAACTCTGTAAATCAACTTTTAATCTGGAATTTTTACCAAGGCATGACATACGCAATGTTATCATAGAGCATGATGAATCAGTGTATCGACAATTAAAAGAGACGTGTTTAGTAACTCTGTAAATCAACTTTTAATCTGGAATTTTTACCAAGGCATGACATACGCAATGTTATCATAGAGCATGATGAACCAGTGTATCGACAATTAAAATCGACGTGTTTAGTAACTCTGTAAATCAACTTTTAATCTGGAATTTTTACCAAGGCATGACATACGCAATGTTATCATAGAGCATGATGAATCAGTGTATCGACAATTAAAATCGACGTGTTTAGTAACTCTGTAAATCAACTTTTAATCTGGAATTCTAACCAAGGCATGACATACGCAATGTTATCATAGAGCATGATGAATCAGTGTATCGACAATTAAATCGACGTGTTTAGTAACTCTGTAAATCAACTTTTAATCTGGAATTTTTACCAAGGCATGACATACGCAATGTTATCATAGAGCATGATGAACCAGTGTATCGACAATTAAAATCGACGTGTTTAGTAACTCTGTAAATCAACTTTTAATCTGGAATTCTTACCAAGGCATGACATACGCAATGTTATCATAGAGCATGATGAATCAGTGTATCGACAATTAAAAGAGACGTGTTTAGTAACTCTGTAAATCAACTTTTAATCTAGAATTTTTACCAAGGCATGACATACGCAATGTTATCATAGAGCATGATGAACCAGTGTATCGACAATTAAAATCGACGTGTTTAGTAACTCTGTAAATCACCTTTTAATCTGGAATTCTTACAAAGGCATGACATACGCAATGTTATCATAGAGCATGATGAATCAGTGTATCGACAATTAAAATCGACGTGTTTAGTAACTCTGTAAATCAACTTTTAATCTGGAATTTTTACCAAGGCATGACATACGCAATGTTATCATAGAGCATGATGAACCAGTGTATCGACAATTAAAATCGACGTGTTTAGTAACTCTGTAAATCAACTTTTAATCTGGAATTCTTACAAAGGCATGACATATGCAATGTTATCATAGAGCATGATGAATCAGTGTATCGACAATTAAAAGAGACCTGGAGGGTCCCTGCCATGTTGTTCTGACGTGTTTGGTAACTCTGTAAATCAACTTTAATCTGGAATTCTTACGTCGCCATGGCATACGCAACGTTATCATACGGCATGATGAATCAGTGTATAGACAATTAAAGAGACCTGGAGGGCCACTACCATTTTGTTCTGAAGTGTCTGGTAAGTGTGTAAAACAACTTTTAATCTGGAATTCTTGCGAAACCATGACATACGTAGTTTCAGAAAAGACACACCATGTCGCGTCACTCGTAGGACTACCCCAGAGACATAGAGCTAAAACGCAAAAGGAGTGTTCAAGTGATGTCATCGGAATCAACCGAAATCTATGCCATGAATATAGAAGTAAGCGAACACTTGATGAGGATTAAAAGTAGAGCTGTACTTAAAATTCATCCAACTAACCCACCGATTCAAACACCCACCCAACTCTGGATGGTTAAGAAGGAGATCGTATTTATTGTCTCTCTGCCTAGATATCAATAGTCGACAAAAGCATGCCGGCAGCTGGCTAGTCATCAACAAGCTGCCATGATTGGGGATAGCTTCTCGATAACATAAATATTTACGTCTATTTACGAAGAACACCAACATTCTTGAACATTCACTTACGAGGAGAATGGCGCTAGTCTTTAGAGAGCAGACGACATAAACACAAACGTCTCCACCTTTCAGTAATCATGCTAGCGGAGGCCGCACATGCCGCACAAAACCGGAAGTATTTATCCCTAATAGTTCTATAACCGCTTCCGGCCATGCGCTACAACTAGTGATTCACGCGAGAAGACCACGCAAAGGGAGTCATTCATTATTCGGATCCCTTTTCCTGAACGTAGGCGAAGATAACTGGACTTCCTGGCGACAGTATAATATATCCGAGTGTACAATGTTTGTAATCCATGCAATGGTCAGTTTTATGACAATACAGTTCTGGCATTGCCAGAACCGACCAGAAGACAACGTGCAGTAAGATAGAAAAGGACAATGGGCTCGAAAATTTCCCCCACCACTTCAGGACGACAATTTTAGCTTTATATAGGTTCCGAATTAGAATTGTTAACTTCAGACAAGAAGACAAAGTTTGGACACTGTCATAGAACGTCAGAAAATTCTGGTTCCAGACGAAAGAAACTGGTTGCTCCATTCAAAACCGACAAACATATATTTCCGACTTTCTTGCAGACAAACACGTTTCTACTTTTTGATACCACAGGCGGCAGTATATGTAGAACTTCATGTAACTCTGTTTAGATTAGGTGGTAAATAATCAGCATCTCCTGATGAGAAATCTCAAGGCTAATATGTCAAAGTATCAGGAGGGAGGGTGGGGCAATTCCCTTAGGTAGATATCCCTGTACTGATATTAATTAGGTACTCGACCTGGAGTCACATGACTAAACTTATTATCTTTAGTAAAACAAGTAATTAAAAAAAAACACCCTTTCACACCTTCACTCTTGAGTTCATCTTGTAACAGATCTTTACCCTTCAGGGCTAAAAGTGTGTTCATTAATTTGACCTGTAAGGTGTCACTTAATTACGCAGCTATTGGCCCTCAGTACGTTGAGGGATTGGGAGTAACCGTAATACATGCGCGTGCCGGCGGGTGGATGCATAGGCAGGGGCAGTTACGAATATTTACATTCCATGCAGATCTTTTCATATAAAACATCCAGGATATGCCGTGAAGCGGAGTATATAGTTTTGTTTGATAAACAATGCCCGTTGGGATGCTGAATTCATTGGCGTGTTTACATAATTCATGATACTAATAGATGAAGATCGACTTCGTAGACCGACGTACATGCTAGTAAGAAAAAAAAACGTTGACCGTTAATCATGGTTACAAGCTTAGAACATTCCTTCAATTAGCCAAGCTCCACTTGCCACTTCCCACTCAGACGAGAAAGTACCCCCCGAGCATTATTTAGAACAGCAGTTTTCGTGTACCACTTGACGTGACATGTCATGCGTCAGTTAAGGTTGTGACCGACTCAACTTAAGAAGTTGGCCTCCACAGATTCATAATTTACACTGAGAGCTTGGTAGACACTTCGCATGCGCGATTCAGCGTCCTATATACCATGGCACCATTCCTGACAGCTGGAAACCATTCCAAAAAGCGGAATACATTTCTGCCTAAGTCCATATCTTGGGCAGTTTACGGCCCAGGAAATTCAAATTGTCATATATTTATCTTAACATGTAACACTTATTACGCTCAACATCATTGAAAACTGTTGCCCATCATGCTTCTTTTTGCATGATGCCGTCCTATTTTATGTACATGTATTTTCTTAGTTCCTTGGTAGTTTGTATTGGACGGCGTTTGGGAATTGGCCTTGCGATAACTGACCTGGAACGTCCATATTGGTTGATCAATTCTTGGAGCCCAAAAAATAACCGTTCAAGTCAAATTTCGCATTTTGACTGTAAGAATAGTTCAGCCGAAAAACTGGTTTTATGAAATCGACCATGTCAGTTAGAGAAATTAGCTGTTGTAACCATCATGATACGCATCATCAAAAACATCACGTTAGTCTAAGGACACGTGAACTCACTTCAAGAAACTTCGTTAACCAATTTGCTCTAAGTAAACTTTGACGTCGGACTTGAAAATCACAACCATGTAATATAATGTTAGGAAATAGCCATTTAAGGACGGCATTTTATAACCAAAGGCCCAAACTCACTAAATGAACGATCCATAAAAGCAGAACAGCGGGAACAAACCGTTTTGGTGGGCGATTGGAATGTGTGGTGGGAGTGGGAGGTGGAATGTGACGTAAGTCAACGGCTAGTGATACATTTAAATAATGGTGTTTTTGTTTTGTTTACTATCCCTTAATCCTCTCAGGGCAAATTATATTTAACTGAAATCATTAATGACGAGTTCGTTCATTGCTGTGAAAATGAATGGTTAGTGAATTGTGCTTTAGGTTTGGGAACGTTTCTGGCCCAGCAGGTTCGATAATCTTTATTACAAACGAGCTGAATGGTGTAAATAAAGAGACCGATGATCATACACTTACGTCATTGTTACAGGTTTGGTAGCGTATCCGGTCGCCATGACAATCCGTGCGGAAAATGTAGCTTTTTAAGCACTTCCGGAGCTGATAGGACGCGCCTCCGTCACATGTCCGCGAGCACTTGCTCCAGTCGCTCCAGGCTGACCAGTGGTCACCATTAACCACTGCCAGGATCTGTAACAAGACAACAGGCTGATTTACCGTGTGATACTGTGATACTGTAATAACATTGTACAATAAGAAATTCTTACATGAAACTAATAACAATACAGTGGACATTTCCATCTGTATCGCGATTTCTGCTGGAATCATACTGTCTTCTGGGGCAATACTGTGACGCCTGAGTAATACAGACACACAGCTACCAAAACAGCATCCAGATATATCACTGGACTAAGCACCATTACTTTGACTCATCTCCATATATCAAAAGACGAAACAAAATCGCTTCGCTACAAAAACGTCATCGCAACATAGCTAAATAAACTCGCTCGGCGACCAAAACTACATCCCGGTGTGAATTGTTTTGGTCGCCAAACTAAATTGCCTTGCCCCGATATATAATACCACTGAACCTCATTGGGTGTAAAATCACTACGTCATATAGGCCTATGATGCGATTGAATAATATTGATGGTTGGCCATCACAGAACAGAACAACGTCATAATATATGACAGGACAATACAAGCTATCTTGGTCATGGAAGCTGTAACTTGTATATGTCGCAAGGCTTAATAAGTCGGAAAAAGGTTAGATGAAATCGCATACACAGACGGGAAGATTTCCTATCACAACTTCCTAAATAGAACAACCTCTTTGCCTTCAAATAATGTTTCCCCACGTTCAGCTATGATATCGATACCGCAGCGTTAAGCATTCATTCATTCACGCAAGCCTGTTTACTGTGCAATGGTTTCATAACAATAGTTGAACTACGGTTTAGTACGTCGATCATGATTAAATAATCCCTTCCCTCTTCGAAATCTATATTTGTTTACTTACCATGAGTTCTAACCTGTTGCTATATAAGCTACAAGCACATGCGTACGTGTGCTGAGTAAAGTTGATACTTTAGCGAACATTTAAATGATACACTGTTGCTACTTTACCCAAACCCATGAATTATTATACTAAATTGACTATATATTAGCAACATATACATGAATTTGCGTAAACGTGTTGAGTGAAATTTATGCTGTGCCGAGCTGCTATACTAGTATGTTACTCTGTGTAATCTTGTCCAAACGTAGCAACTTGGAAGGCTGCTCGGCATACATCGTTAACTCTGGTTCCTTTGAAAATTGACTCAACCGTATTTCACAATGTTCACCTCGCCTTTCGTCAAACAGTATTTCAAGCAAGTCAAGATGAAAATTAACATGGACAAGGGGGCTAGTTGGGAGGTCGGTTATTTTTTGCGTCGGAAAGACAAACTGTCACAAGTAATCACTCAAAAGCACATCTGGCCCCTGGACAAGACTATGTCCATGGTGAATGACGCGCAGTTACTGCCAGTTCAAGACTGCAGCATCAACAATTAACACTTAGAGCGTTAACCACTCGTTTACAAAATGACATCTGAAGGAGTTTAATTCCTGAAGTCATAGGTCACTCAGGGCACAGACCTTAGGGCCAGGGTCGGCCTGGTGCGTGGGGGTATTGACTATACCAAAAACACTTGGTTATTACTGAAAACCGGACGTGAACGGCGGGTGAAAACAGCGCCTCTTTAACTCCCTCCCTAGGTACTTATCACTAGTCCTGGGAAATGTCACACCGCAGACCGCATTTCCCTGGAAAAGCGATGTAGCAGCTGATTGTTTAGTATATATTCGATCTGTTTGTTTTCATTCGTTAAAAGCCTACAATAATCTTATCACAGAATCAAACATTTCCACCACCTCTTTACAAGTCAACATGCTTATGTTGCTACTAAAATCCGAAAACTGCATGCATTTTACACACAAGTTGTACGCCTTGTCTGCATTAGTTCAACATAGGTTAAATATATTAATTGATTGGAACTCACAGCGACCGCATTGGTGAGAGGTTTCTGGGTCATTACACTGCGCTAGCGCGCTAACCAACTGAGCCACGGAGGCCCCACGTGTAATACAAGATTTGCATGAAGCGATCTTCGATAACTTACTTAAGCAAACTAACACATATTGATGTTATCGAAATGTTTACAATTTACTTGTCATAATATTGACCATAATGATTACCAATACAAGGTCAATTCTAAAGCTGTGCTAAATAAAAAAGATCTTAAAAAAGCTATCAATACACTTTGGATCAGATAATTGGTTCACAAGAAAACAACGTTGTAAAAAATGTTTAATTGCATGGGTAAGATATAGATTCCAAGAGGTTGTCAGATGTTGACGGTGTAAGACTCGGGAACGATAATGCGATGACTGATTACGAACAACAACGAAAATGTATCGCAATTTTGGATAGAACACTGCCTAATGGAGTTTTTTGCAGGGCACAGTTTGAACAAGATTTTACTACCAATGGAAATAAGCCTACCCAAGCAGCGATATAAAACGACACACAGTCATCCTATATTCTGAATATTACCAAGTTCCTCTGTTGGCAATTTATTTGTATTTATTAGTCAATATACATCGAGTATACCACGCCATAAATTGTTTGAAGGTTTGTAAGGTCTGTTTGAAGGCCAGTTTTTTTTAAGAAGAAACGATCCCTCGACCCAAGACGGTATAATATTGTTTAGTCGATCGCATATCAGACGCCCACAGTGGTGCAAAGGAAGACGAGTCACTTAAGACCACGAAGCTTATGATTCCACAACGCGCAAAGCAAATAAATCTGCCGATGGGCGTAGCAGTGAGTGGTCAGGGGAAGTCTCTCCCTCGGGTTTATACATTGGGTGATGCTCCCCCGGCTGATCTTTGTCCATCCGCCGTGAACTCACTCTGAACTCGACGTCTTTTTGTTTGCTGCTTCAGGGCTGTGTTGTTTTAGTTCTCGTGTTTAAGAGAAAGATACTCGAGTATTATTTCCTATCTTATCTATGAGCCCATCAAATGTCAAGAACCTCTCGGGCTCGCATCCCCATCTGGATTGGTCGTCTTAACGCAGTATGCTCTCTGCTGGCTGTCTATTTTGAACACATTTTTCTCCAGAAATAAGACAGTACAAACGCGGTCTGCTGGTCCCAAAGGAATGATGCCAAAACAGACGGACACATGTCGACCTGAGAGGGACTGGTCAGTTTGGTCAAAGTTCATCCCTATCGAATCTTCTCCACAACAGTCTATTCTATAGAACTCCTCCGTCGGATTTATCATTACTGACCTGTATAGGCCTATATCACAATATGATTATTTTCCAGTAATCTGTTGCGAGACAATCATCTGCTATCGGGGTCTTCCTGTCAATTTACGTTTTTGTCATGATAATCTACTATTAACTTCAATAAATGTTGGTGGTCGAGGGGGTTAGAACTGACCAGTAATAATTTAGCAATGATCCAGGAGCCTCTCACCAATGCGGTCGGCGCGAGTTCACGTCCAGCTCATGCTGGCTTCCTCTCCGGCCGTAAGTGGAAAGGTCTGGCATCAACCTGCGGATGGTCGTGGGTTTCCCCGGGCACTGCCCGGTTTCCCCCCACACAATGCTGGCCGCCGTCGTATAAGTGAAATATTCTTGAGTACGGCTTAAACATTCCAATCAAATAAATAAATAAATAAATACCACAAATACCCAGGAAACTCTCACCAACGTGACCGCTGTGAGTTCAAGTCAAGCACAAGATGACTTCCTATATGATCGTACTGGAAATTTTCTTCCAGCAACCTGCAAATGGCACTGTCCGGTTTCCACCCACCATAATGATGTTCTATGATTGTAATTTTGGGGTAATCATTGTGATAGTGTTAAATGGTAAGTTGTCTTGAACTTTAACAGTTACTCCTTAGAAATTCTTGTTTAACTGTTATGTAGGTGAACTCATATTCCATACGTACACAACAGGACATGTACAACAGAAACTGGGGTAAGTTCTTCATCAGCAACAACCTTTCTCCCGATATACCTGAATACAAATCCCGAGCCTACAGAACTACTGCCTGGAAAAATTGTTTCTAGGTTGGGTGCTAAGCGCGACCCATGTTGAGAAAAAATATTTGAAAACTATTTAATCAGATCACGTGATATCGAAGTCGGCTGTACAGATATGTGTTCCTCGAACAACAACGCGCAAACTGGAGAAAAAATAAGGCACCATATAAGTATAAATGTACGAGGGACACTCGACCAATTATAGTCATTTATGAACAAGCCATGCGCGAAATCATTACAAAAAGGTTAAGACGGAGCCCCGTAGAGAAGGCCTCCGCCTCTCTGCTGAACTGCGGGATTGAAGCCTCCTCGAACTAATGAAAAGCAGGCAAACAGACGAGACGGTCTCTGCGAGCAATCCCAGCCCCTCACAACACATGCTTATCTACGTCTATAAACAGTCAGTAACCACGATAAAGGGGCAACTGTGATGCTCCAGTCAAGCGTTCCGTTATTGTTCCTCAATTATTCACACCAATCTTTTGTTGTAAACGCGAAACATGTATATAGGGAAACAGGCAAAACACTCTCTACTCCCAAGATACATCGTTCCGTGTAATGAACCAGTAAGGCATGGTAAATATCATACAGCTGTATATAAAATGTTCCTTACACTTTATGGTGTGGGAACCGGTTGTGTAACAGGACATTTTCGTGCAATCTATAGGGCATGTAATTAGCTACCCCTTCATACCGGTAATACATGTATTATTCGTTACGGCTAACAAACGTCTAAACAAGCACAGCATGTTCAACTCCGACTAAAATGTAACGTAATCATCATTAACATATACTACAGTTATAAGACACGAACATATTATGTAGGGTCGCTATTGGGTCCACCGGCATTGTAACATATGGGTCATACGACGTAAAGAGAATGTTGCATTGAGGTAATTATTTCTTCTGTCAGTGGTCTCAAAAGGTAGAAGGCGTGCTTGGCATTTTTCGGATGTTTGCGCTTTCATGCGCCATTACACAACTGTGGTCGTTTTAACACTAAGAACGCCCCACCTGACAGGTCATTTATAATTTCTTTTTACACCACCCGACACAAATCTAGCTTTGGATGAATTGTAAAAATTGGCGCTCTATAAAACATGAAATGTTCGAGTCCTTTGCTGATGGAATTCTGACTGGATGTTTGAAGGAGGACGCTCATTGATGACCATACGAGCGTACGAGGAGCTGTGAACAGACAGACGGACTTGTAGAAGTAGAATAGACCTAAACTGATGAACGTCAGAACCACTGCCTAGCCTACTACGTGACTAAGGTTACTGACGGGCAGCCTGACTTCTGTGTTGACTAACTGCAAAATTATTATCACTGATACATCGAATCTGCCGAAAAAGAATGATTGAGAATGTCACACTTTGAGGGACTACACATAGAGTGGTCTAAATCGCGGTAAAATCACATCGTTTACTGATGTCAGGCACAAGTTCTTCTGTGCTATCTAAATGTTTCATGAGCAAACATATGACGCATTACTACAGGAATTAAAACATATCTTTGGACAGCTGTGTTAAAGGCGCTAAGGTGTTTTTAAGAGTTTCCCATTAAAACATATATAGTACATGGATAACAGAATAATTTCACAAATGAAAAAAGCAAGAATCAAAGAAGATACTATCCGACACTTGATCAATCTCGCAAGGATATGTATCTCGTACTTTACTGTTGCTTTAAACTGTCGACATTTCAACAAAAGTATATGAAGACTTTAAAACTGACAGAATTCCAGATTTAGCAATTCATAATATTTGACTTGGTAAGGCACATTTGTCATATAGACCTACTTTAAAAG
Source organism: Liolophura sinensis (assembly GCF_032854445.1). Taxonomy (NCBI): domain Eukaryota; kingdom Metazoa; phylum Mollusca; class Polyplacophora; order Chitonida; family Chitonidae; genus Liolophura; species Liolophura sinensis. The sequence continues at coordinate 13,728,583 of NC_088302.1, forward strand.
TCAAAATGTAGTGTTCCAACCTTACGTCACGTTCTTCTGGATAATCAGTTCTGTTAATTAGTTCGTCAATGTTGGAACACGTGGTAATTTTTCATGGACACGTGTTGTATGCATAACAAGATAGGCTTTAGCTTAATACACATACAAGCTGAATTAGGGCTAATGAACTTATTTTGAACAACTGTCTTCCTGAAAAATGATGATATCCAGGCACTTGACAGAAAACGTGGGCAGTTTCCTTTACCGTAAACCGTGGGCGCGGACCTGACGGAAAGCATGGTCGAGGCCCACGTTTAGGCTGTTCCACGTGTAGGTAGCAAGTACTGCTGTGTATTTGGCTTCTCTGAGGGTGTTGTAGTAGGAATGATCCGCTCGTCAACATAAAGTAAGCGTTGACAATAAGCACTAGGCGCGATCCTAAAGCCTATGTATGCCGTACACACTTTGCTGTGTTATGTTATAGAAGTAAAAGAGATCTTCTTTTGTTAATAGGGTTTTTATGGAGGTCTCGGTACGAAAGGAATGTGTTAAGTATGTCAGCTCTGCATACCAAACAGCTCGACTGTCAGCCCCAGCTCCTGTCTCGGAGAAATCAGCATCCCAACCCCAGACCCGTGTAGATGTGCATATATACAATGCTGGGGATGGCCTCTTAATTTTAAAGCGACGCACCTCTCCACATCTCTACATGCAGTCCGGCTCCTCGCCCCACCCTTGACCGCGTCACGTCAACAAGAATTACACCCCCCATAATATTAATACATTTTGCTAAACAGAAGCGGGACACACGGCTAAACTGCATACACCTGCCTAAACACAGGTAAATACATGGGCTTAGATGTGTCCCGTCACCTAACCACCGAGGGACTAGGACGCACGTGTGCCGGTTTAACACCAAGCCAGTTAACACCGCCTAAGCCCGGCAAACCGCAGACCCTTAATAAGTGTATGTGCCGCTGGGATGTCAGAGCACGGCAGGGAACGCTTTGGCCAGGCCATAAAATCAGTAGAGGAGCGAACCGAAAAAACTCTTCGAAGGCTAACACCAGTTTAATGTCAGTTTTCAGGCAGTCTTCTTTATGGCGTGATATATGGAGAACATATATATGTCATAAACAAGCTTCGGTGAATATATTTACCACAGTAGCATTTAAATATAAATTTAGTAATAACGGCACAAGTAAACATGTCCATCGTAATTACCCCTTCAAAAACGGAAACGACGTGGTAACGAAACTCTCATAGAATTGGCTGGCGTTAAATATAATTGACACATTAGATCCCATTGCGGTACCAACGATATATATTCACTGTCCCGTTTGGAAGTTTACATCGTATACTGGCAAGCCTTATAGGAAACAAATGCGAAAATATCATATATTCTTCACCCAACCTACGTCTATTAAAGTCAGTAGGCTATTATAGGCTGAGCGACACAGTGACTCTTAATTTCAGCATAAAGGTCAGCAAAGTTAACCAAGTTACACGCGTTCCAGCAGTACCGCGGTTGTGTATACAGTGTATATAAAGTGTATACAGCCATACGCCTTTGTGAACACATGCCGTTTGGGTATAACGCAATATGGGTATACAAAAAAAAGATCGTTTCACTTACCGAGAAAGTCGTCAGAAGTAAGTATATCCCCTTCATTGCGAAGAAAAAAGTTAATAGGCAGTATAAATCCACTTTTGCCAGGTTTAACAGTCGACTTCAGGCGTTCAGACTTGGCTGTCGATATAAATATGTTGTATATCAATTATAGTATCACATGTTTTGTAGCCAAAAGCGCAGCTACCGGCCCACCACCCACGCTTGCGATACGCGTGCCAATTTAACTGATGAGTGAACGGAGAAGTAGGTCCGTAGTACCGGTGGGCTGCATGTGACATAATTCCTCCGTCCCCACCAGACTGTATACGAACAGCGTAATTCCGGGAGTAAAGCGCGAGCGAGAAGCAGCCACGGACCCGTGTGTTCTGACGCGCTGTGGTTACATCTTTGCCTACAGTCCCGCAGTCACTGGCTGCGCGTAACAGGTCAGCAGCCTTTACTTTCTCTCACAGGGCTAGCTCTTTAGGTACTGGAGCGTTCTCACCACTTCATGCATGCCTGAGCCAGAGGAACTGGACGTGCTATGTATGATGTATGTCTTGAGCTTATACATGTAAAGAAGCCTTCTCCACGTCAGCTCACTGGGCTTACACACGATTTGAAACATGCCATATAATATACTGGAACACATACCTTGTACTAAATGTCCGTTTGGCTGAATGAATGAGTAATTTGGCCATCGACTGAGTGCCACGTGCTAAAAGGACTGACACATGATGTTTACAGATACTTGGAAGTTAATTTAATATATGCCTCCCCTTTGTGCTACGTTTTATATAAATATATATCAAACAATCTAACATAAATCTGAGTAGCTCAGATAACGCATAAACGGACTCCACAAATACATTTAATTTATATCATGCATGAAAGCGTCAATTGAAATGGTGCGCTCGATTGTTGTCAACTAAGTAAACAATATAAATGGTAATTTTTTGACACCTGAATTATACTTTAATGAATCCTTGATTAATATACGTCACACCCTATAACACGCTGTCTTATGTTCTTATCCGTGACAAGACTAGGCTCATTCACAGCAAGTTTGACACCAACAGGACATGCGCCTTATTCAGCCGTGCAGAACCAGAGCCATTTGATACTGCTAGTTTGTGATGACAAAACCCTGCCAAATATTTGTGCTTGAGAGTGAATGAAATGCTCACGCGCGGAGACAAAGTCATTAATCACCATGGCAACCGGTTACAGCTTTATTATATCTATACCACGCGTGCTTTTTAATCTTGAGTCTATCAGAGGTAAATTATTTCAAGCTTTCTTCTCCTGATTCAAAACACCGAATAGCGATAAACTTTGCGCATGTGATAGCGTGAAATGAATATTAATTAGGCTAAGCTCAGGTATAGTTAAGCTGGAATATGGTTTGGGCTGATCTTAGAATGATCAAACCTATCGCCGATTGGTTGCCATTTAGGTTAAACAGAATGTTGATTGGTTTTGGTAGTGTAGGTTAGGCTGGTTGCTGATTGGTTGGGTAGTTTAGGTTAAGTGGGATGCTGATTGGTTGGCTAGCCTAGGTTAAGCGGCATGCTGATTAGCTGGGTGTTTGGCCATCCACTCAATTTGTTACTTTATTTACTGACTGCGCATAATTGATGTAACAACCGTTTGACTTAGTGGTTGGTTTAATAGTAAGTCCCCAGGCAACGCCCATGAAAACTAATATCAAAGAAATAACACGGCCTTTATTCACAATGTTTTCCCGGATTTAACGAAACACATGTATTTATTTATTTAATGGCGTTTAATACCCTTTTCACAGCCAAATACGATATTTGGCAAGAAATCAATATATGCTGACCAAATAAAAGTTTCTGTATTTACCTAGAATACCTCAAATTATTGCCGTTTAGTAAATATTACACTCTCGTCTGTAGTATTAAAACTGTTAGAATTCTAAAGCTTGGTAAAGTTTTAATGTCATCTGCTTTATGAATTTTAGGAGCTTTATTACCGAATCTGGATAGTAACACGTACATAGAGGAGGCTGATGTTTTGTCAGTGAAAGATAATTATTTGTTTTATTCTAAAATAATAGCAAGAAGTGAATTGGATTTGTGCTGATCGATTTTTTTGCAAAAGTCTTCAGTATAGTCTCTTTAACGACCAATAATTGCACTGTATATCTTTTCTGTGTAACTGGTAAATGTTACAGTTCTTATATATGCATGCATTAACTTAACACTACTGGGCTTGGCTCTTAAATCCGTTAAAGAAACCACCTTAACTTTTGTATCTACATCTATATAAAGAAAAGGTATGGCGATTAGTATGGTATCCACGTCTTTGTTGTTCATTGATTATGCAGTGCCTACAATGAACGCAGACTGGGAATGCAGTATGGTCAGTGCGGATAAAGACCATAGCGGATTTTGTCGAATAGTCCCAGGATCTTCAGTTGTCTGTTAATGACTAAGGACTTAAGACGTCCCAATATAGATATGACAACTCCCGGAGTACCACACCCAAGCGTATTCAATGTGGTATTAGTAGGCACTCGCCATTATTCGTGACATGTCGTTGTAATATGTAGCAGAATAAGTGTAACAGTTACAGTGTGTTGTCGTGGCTACACCGCACAAATTGACCCCGTCCGGACAATCTGGGACCTGAATGCTGATGAGACCGGACAAACCGGGACAAGGAGTCATCCATCTTTATCTACATCAGACACGGAGCACGTGGTTGGCATCGCTGATCCCAATCATCCAATAGGTGACTATGCGTCACACGGTATAGGACATTGCTCGATCTGGTCACACATGTAAAGATACTAGTACTACTGGACACGGGGTAAATGGTATGAAATGACTTGATATAGCTTCAATTCACATTTTAGCTAATGAAAGTATGTATGTAAAAGCGAACGGCCGAACGGATGGACGGACAGAAAGACACACACACAATCTTTCTGTTGAATTAACAGAATATATTTGCTATATTTAACAGAATACTCTGTAACAATAGCAGAATAGATTCTAGCATCACTCAGGCAACAGACTTTCTGTTAAAATTAACAGATTATTTTTTCAAGTGTACAAATGCTTGTTTAGATGCTATTTGCACAAATGGTTGTTAGGATGGCTATTTGCACGAAGAGCTCTTTGAATGGATATTTGCACGACAGTTGTTTGGATGGCGAATGTGTCTTTGGATGCCTAGTTGCACGAATGGTCAGATGAATATATAGAATGCTGTCTGGTTGAGTTAGTTTCTGGGCGAGTGGCTGTTTGAATGTACAGGTATGTCAGCCTGGGTGGATAGTTGTCCGTTTGGGTGAATTTCTGGGCGAGTCACAGTTTGGACGTGTCAACAGGGTGGATGGTTCTTTGGTTGAGTGAATGTCCGGACGTGTCAGCCCGGGTGGTTTGCTTGGGTAAATGTCTGGGCGAGCGGCTATTCGTATGTATTTAAGCCAGGGAGGATGGTTTTCTGGTTGGATGAATGTCTGGGCGAGTAGGTGTTTGGGTAAGCCAGCCCGAGTGGGTGAGTAGTTGTTTCAGTATAAGTCAAACCGGATGGATGGTTGTCTGGTTGGATTTTGATTCCAGCCCTGATGGATGGCCGTCTGGTTTGGGTGTGTGTCTGGGCGAGTGGCTGCTTGGATAAATGTCAGTACGAATGGAGGCCACCTGGTCTGGGTGTGTGTTTGGACGAGTAGCTGCTTGGATCAATGTCAGTACGAATGGATAGCCGTCAGGTTTGGGTGTGTGTCTGGGCGAGTGGCTGCTTGGATAAATGTCAGTACGAACGGATGGCCGTCTGGTTTGGGTGTGTGTCAGAGGGAGTGGCAGCTTGGATAAATGTCAGTATGAATGGATGGCCGTCTGGTTTGGGTGTGTGTCTGGGCAAGTGGCTGCTTGGATAAATGTCAGTACGAATGGATGGCCGTCTGGTTTGGGTGTGTGTCTGGGCGAGTGGCAGCTTGGATAAATGTCAGTATGAATGGATGGCCGTCTGGTTTGGGTGTGTGTCTGGGCAAGTGGCTGCTTGGATAAATGTCAGTATGAATGGATGGCCGTCTGGTTTGGGTGTGTGTCTGAGGGAGTGGCAGCTTGGATAAATGTCAGTATGAATGGATGGCCGTCTGGTTTGGGTGTGTGTCTGGGTGAATGGCTGCTTGGATAAATGTCAGTACGAATAAATGGCCGCATGGTTTGGGTGTGTGTTTGCGCGAGTGGCAGCTTGGATAAATGTCAGTATGAATGGATGGCCGTCTGGTTTGGGTGTGTGTCTGGGTGAATGGCTGCTTGGATAAATGTCAGTACGAATAAATGGCCGCATGGTTTGGGTGTGTGTTTGCGCGAGTGGCTGCTTGGATAAATGTCAGTATGAATGGATGGCCGTCTGGTTTGGGTGTGTGTCTGGGCAAGTGGCTGCTTGGATAAATGTCAGTACGAATGGATGGCCGTCTGGTTTGGGTGTGTGTCTGGGCGAGTGGCTGCTTGGATAAATGTCAGTATGAATGGATGGCCGTCTGGTTTGGGTGTGTGTCTGGGCAAGTGGCTGCTTGGATAAATGTCAGTATGAATGGATGGCCGTCTGGTTTGGGTGTGTGTCTGAGGGAGTGGCAGCTTGGATAAATGTCAGTATGAATGGATGGCCTTCTGGTTTGGGTGTGTGTTTGCGCGAGTGGCTGCTTGGATAAATGTCAGTATGAATGGATGGCCGTCTGGTTTGGGTGTGTGTCTGGGCGAGTGGCTGCTTGGATAAATGTCAGTACGAATGGATGGCCGTCTGGTTTGGGTGTGTGTCTGGGCAAGTGGCTGCTTGGATAAATGTCAGTACGAATGGATGGCCGTCTGGTTTGGGTGTGTGTCTGAGGGAGTGGCAGCTTGGATAAATGTCAGTATGAATGGATGGCCGTCTGGTTTGGGTGTGTGTTTGCGCGAGTGGCAGCTTGGATAAATGTCAGTATGAATGGATGGCCGTCTGGTTTGGGTGTGTGTCTGGGCGAGTGGCTGCTTGGATAAATGTCAGTACGAATGGATGGTTGTCTGGTTGAGTGAGTGCCTGGGCGAGTGGCTGCTTAGATGTATTCAGTGATTTATTTTTTTTTTGATTGTAGTTTTACGCCGTAGTCAAGAGTATTTCACTTATAAAACGGCGACCAGCATTATTTTGGGAAGAAACCGGACAGAGCTCGGGGGAAACCCATGATCATCCGCAGGTTGCTGAAAGAGCTTCCCGCTTAGGACTGGAAAGGAAGCCAACATGAGCTGGATGTGAACTCAAAGCGACCGCATTGGTGAAAGGCTCCTGGATCATTGTGCCGTACTGGCGTGCTTGCCCCCTCGCTAACAGAACCGCCGCCCCCCCCCCCCCCCCCCCCCATCCATTTCAATGATCGACAACCATGTAAATACGTAACGTAAAATACAGTGCCATTTTCTTTGGCTATATCTCGACAATAGGTCCTACATGGCATACTGCACAAGCCTTTCGACAATGTTGAAGAAAAACAGTAGGGATAAGTGATGTACAGGAGCAATCTGCTGAGACGATGAGAGAAGAAAGTCTGACTCGAGTAATGTAGCAGCAACCCTTCGCGGAGGTACAGTCACATCCACAAAGGCAGTCTGACGCCGGTAATTTAGTGGTTATGCGTCACGGAAGCACATTACACGGTACTCTGCTTGAACACTGTTGGTTTTCCCCCCTCAGTTTGATATACCTGATGTTTAGCAGTAAGATCTGTCAGTTCAACCCAAAGATCATCCATAGGTTTGTCTTATGTGATCATGGACTGGCATTTACCTGGTAAATTTACTACAATTCACCTGGTGGTTATTCATCTTCGTGTGATTTCGAACTCTGGCGCGAAAATGAGATCACAATGTCGGGACGTTCGTGATACACAAGAAACACATTGGGTCAGAATGAAACATCAAAATGGTCAATGATCATCTTTCCATGGAAAATAGAAATCTATATTTGCAAATTATTTGGCAAATTATTAAACTATGACACCTAGTAAGGTTGACAGAGAAACTTCTATCAACCTTACTGGGTGTCATAGTTTAATAATTTATTCAGTCCTTCACGTACATGATCCAGTATAAAAAAAGGCTATTCAAAACTAGCTTTACATGTCACAATTGTAATTATATGTAGTCCATTGTTAAAATATATTAGAAAAAAAAACAGTTGTGAATGGAAAGCATTTATTGCAGAATTTGGCCCATCTTCATCTTAATTGTGTGAAAAAGTTGAACTGTTATTATGCCTTTAAAGGCACGTTCGAAATACAGGTAATTATACTACAGTATAACTATTTCTGAAGGATAGAAAAATGACTAAAATATAGGTAGGGTACGTTGTTTATGGTAGTCAAGGAGAAACAGCTGCCAAGGCCGCATAAAGATGATATCATTTGCTCAAGAACCAATTACATTTGCATTTATTCATCTCTGCAAACTTTCCACCGAAAACCGGAAATTTACATTAGATGACAAGTAATCATAAATATTTTCATGACCTCTACGTGTTTGACATCGGTCAGCTGCCTGTATTATAGATATATGGCTGTGGTGACATTTGTCCCGAAGCTTATACATATATACAGGCCCTATAGCATCAGCTAACGTTCCACATTCAGTGTGTGAGGAAAGCACGCTGTTACACATATAGCCACCTGGTTATTCGTGTAGGGGGCTCAGATGTGACACACAAACATGGCCCTATAGTATGTGTAAGAAAATCTTAACATTAATAGCAAAAACTACAAAATTTAGTAACAGTTGCTTTCCTTTTGAGTATCCGCTAGAAATTTAAGATGTGGATCAAATACAGAGCCCATACTTCTTACAGCGAATGCTTTCCACTCACTAACTCCACGAGCAAATTTTGTACGGAAATCTTGAACAACACTTAGGTTACTGACGTCACGGTGATGAGACAGGAGGTAATGTCAGTAAACACAAGCCTGCGTGCGTCACACAGGCTCCAGAAGTAAAATCTAGTGGTGTGGTGGCGGTGAAGTAAAGCGAGCGTAAGGAATATGTCGTTGACTGGAGGATGGATAACATAACCCAGAAAAAAGATTAGCTCATAGGCACAATGACACAGTCTCGCCAAAACATCTGCCTGATTGAGAATGTCACAAGGCCTTGTCACTTTTCCGAGCTGAAATACGTGATTCCACACTTAGGAGTACCTCAGGGATTGATCTCCCGACATAACCGTCAGCGCTAAAAGTCAACAAGACATAAAGATGAGAACTTCTCTCTCTCGGAGAAATGAGTTGAAAACAGTCAACTGTGGTAGTTACAAGGTTACAATGGACTTCACTACGTGTACTATTGGAACGTATACTCCGCCTTATGATTTCTCAGTACATACTAAACAGCGTGAATGTAGCAATAAACTGTGCTCTTTATAGAATACCCTGGCAATGTTCAACATAATCTAAGGTACCTTGCAACAACATGACCATCAATACCAGCCAACTCAGTCTGCTTATATAAAATGTCTCTATGCACAAAGCGAAATACATGCAGCGAAGATAATTTGACAGGACCGTTTTTCGGAGATAAGAACCTTTTGGTTTATTGCAACACGGCGTTTAAAGGGATCTTAATCGCGATGTTAATCATTATATCGGAACATCGTGTTGCAACAAAGCAAAAAGTTGTTATCGGTAAGAAAATAAAAACCCAGCTTTATCTAGTCATCTTCTCATTAAGTTCTATAAATGCAACGAAAAATAAGGCAAATAGTCAGTTGTGATGGCCACTTGTATTCTAGAACTACATGAAGAGCTACCTTGTTTTTTGCGTCTTGAGTAACTCATGGGATACCCTTTGCCACCTACGACACCGGGTTCATGCTGAAAAAAGTGCACCCTCGTAAAAAAGAAAGAAAGAAAGAAAACGAAAAACAAAAAGAAAAAAAAAGGAAGACAATAAAACAACAAACACAATGGAGTACAAAAGGGGTTAACTTTATACTGATGTTTAAAATTCCAGTGCAATAGGGGACACCATCAAACTATTTTTGATAAAATAAAGCAAAAAAAGCCTTTCTTAACAACACAGACCTATAATTAGAAGTTATAGGTTAAACTTGCGTTTAGGCCTATGTGTTCTTGTTTGTAGTTACAAGTTAGAAGTGTAACTTGTGGGCTTATAACTAAATGCCTCTAATATACATGGATGGAATCACTTGTGACCTTATAGAAAAATACCAATTATGCCGTATGTTTTCATTCCGACGTTCTGAAAATATGCTGTTCTGTTTTTCTTTCTGACGCCGGAATATAATGAACGTTTGAAATGAAAGTCGACTACATCTACTTTAGCAGCACGAAGAGCTGTTGTGTAGGGAACACTGGTAACATCTCCACCTCCCGCCTGATAACAGGATGTCTAATTATCTCATAGTGCTAACACAGAAGGATTGAATACAAGATGTCGGATGCAGGGCCATGCGGAGAGCTAAACAGGAAGTATCATTTGAGTTAGCTATAAATAAACCAGGGACTGTCGGGATTCCTCTCAGGCCTTAAATTCATTCTTTCCTGATCCACGTAATCGAGCCAAAGGCCCTTGAGCTGATAAGAGGCGCGAAGTTAACACTTCTGAAAGGGGGTGGGGGTAGGGGAACTGGCAATGATCGTCAACGTGGGCCGACTGTGGAAATAAACATCAAAATAGTGGGATGAGGCCGTGGAGTAATTGTCATCGTATAGAGGAACTCAAAAAGCGCTTTGACCTAAATGAAACCAAAAAGCCAGCGAGACCTCAAGATGAGCGCGAAAAACAACAATCCTTCGGGTGTGGAATGTGAACGTCGTAAGCGCATGCAACATTATAGATTGTAGACTATGTATCTGATGGCTGTTCGACAAGCTAAAGAAAACTTTATCCATGGACAAAGGAAAGGGGACGATAAACGTATATATATATATATATATATATATATATATATATATATATATATATATATATATATATATATATATATCCCTGGCATCAGCGAATGAGTGACTAAAATAAGAAAAACAACAAAGATCCGTTATGTTATTTCGAAAATGTGATTATCAAACGGGCTTCGGTCTATACGCCCCCGTAGTTGTATTTAATGCATATTTTGTGTACATAGCCCGATCCGCCTTGAAATATACCATTAACACCCTATCCATGTCCCCATTCCACAGTTTATGTTTTCCATCTCTAACGACATCTCCGGGGAGACCGAGCCAAACATAACCAGATTTCGAGATTTCAGTTCTGCAGATTACATCAAAACTGTCCGAGCCTTTTGAAGTCTAGTACAGAGTCGCTATAGGCCATATCACGTATTATGGGTGATTAAAAGTCCGATTCTACTTAAACTATCAAAGAGTTCTGGCACTCCATAAACGTAAGAGTATGGAAATCAAACTTGGCTATAACGGCTAACATCTGATGGTTTTGAGCCGTGATGTGGTGGGGGCTGTTGTGATATCTCTTTTTCTTGTCACCAAGAACAACAACCAAGTGTGACGTTACAGAGGAAAGAATACAAGATTGCTATATGCCGTATCATTTTGTGAACAATTGCTACTAGCTATAATGAAATGTTTGTTTACGGTCAGAGAGTTTAATCATGAAATAATGCGTCAATGAGAATGATCAGTTGATCAATCTATCAGCTCTCAATTGATCACGTCACCCTATCAAAGATCGGTTATGTAAGTGTTTCTCTTGTCTTGCTGTTATCTGCATCCGATTAAAGAACTAAGCGAACTGTGTCAGCGGAAACGGACAAAAGAGTTCTATTTATCTGTGTTATCTTCTCTTTCTTGTCGAGGCTCCAGCCCTGCTGATTAACCACAGCTGAGTTAACTTGATTCATAGCAGATTTAAAGGTTCCTAGCACCTCTTGTGATGTCTGCAGATAAGTTATCTCCCGTGTTTCTACAGGTTGTGATAAAACTCTTTACGATGGACCAAGACAAACCAGATTTGCCTCATTCCGCCTTAACAACGTACATTACCGGGACAGGTGGCATAAATTATGGCATCTAACATCACTTCTGTACAGCATTTCTGTTTTGAGCGTGACGAAAGGTTTGTGTCGGCTTACCCAGCTGCAAATATACACGCTGTTGGAGCAGTGTCTGCCCAGAAGAGAGCCAACGGTTGGGCGCAAATATCAACAGCGAGGGTAAATGTACTACAGCTCCCGAGGGGTAACGGAACCTATGTAGATATTATAAGTTCTTATCGGTTGTACGCTGGCGCCTTATTGTATTGTGAGAAGTGTTGAGAAAAGATGCTTAAACATATTTCATACATCGCGACTGGGTGGGAGAAGGAACGGGCTTATAGAATTACAGGATTCATGTATGTAGTGATTAAATTCCTGAGAAACTGTCACTTATAGGTCTGGTTTGATTTTTATATTTTCAAGATTTGCACTGCCTGTCTACAGTGATACAGACATTCCATGTTTACAAGTGTGCAGAGGAACTGAGTACCTTTTCCCACTGAAAATATGGTGGCTCGGGTCCAAACTGGACTGAACTTCTTTATTTATTTGATTGGTGTTTTACTGTCGTACTCAAGAATATTTCACTGATAAGATGGCGGCCAGCATTATAGTGGGAGGAAACCGGGCAGAGCCCGGAAGAAACCTACAACCATCCACAGGTTGCTGCCAGACCTTTCCACGTACGGCCGGAGAGGAAGCCAGCAAGAGCTGGACTTGAACTCACCGCGGCCGCATTGGTGCCAAGCTGGACTGAGCATTTTTACCTTGTAACACTTCCCCATTAGTTACGCTGATCACTACGTTATTAGCCTTCGCATAAATTGTCATAGTAAATGTAGGAATGAACTGCTATGACTTGGATTACACTTTACGCGGGAAACGTTCCCTATTTCAAATACGAAGCATCTGAACAGTAAAGAGTTTATGGCATAGAGAATTCCATACACTGCAGGAAGAACAGGAGGATTGGGTATTGAAAACGAAGACTTGCTTCATCATCCGAGCATAGAAGGTAGCCTCATTATCCAAGCATGGAATGTAGCATGTCAATTATGACATTTACACCATGTTGCGCATATTAAGTTGTTTCGTCTGTCCTTTTCTGAATTGTTGTCATGAATGTCATGCATGGTGCATCTATATATAGTGATATAAACAATACCAAATTAGAACAAAAATATATGTGTTCATTTTTCTGGCCATACATTAGGGCGAATTGCCCGGAGGAGGAAATGTCCGCGCTCTTCTAGTGGATGATATTACAGCTTGGGTAGGCCATTTCAAGACCATGCTCAATGGCCGACCTTGACCTTATTTGCCACCTTCGCCATGATACATGTAGATTATCGAATAGGTAAAAGACTGGCATGTCACAAATTCATATGTATATCTCTTCTAGTAAAATGACGTGTTATTCATAACATTTGGAAATGGCGTTGATGAATTTTGTAAGGGAAGTAGGGACTGTTCTATAACAATTAATGGACTACAACATCTTTATATATGCCTTCATGTTGTATACAGACTTCCTGTATCAAAGCAAAAATAGTGGTTAGCGTGCTTATGCAGCACAATGACCCAGGAGCCTCTTACCAATGCGATCACTGTGAGTACATGTCCAGTCCTTGTTGGCACTGGTTGTATGTGGGGAGGTCTAACAGCAACCTGTGGATGATCGGTCCCGTGGTCTTCACCGTTTGTCTTCTGTCATACTGCTGGACGTCGTCTTATGTGTGAAATATACTGTAGTACGACGTTAAACACAAATGAAATAAATTAATGAATCAAAGCAAAACTGAAAGCTACAGTCACTTGCCTCTGTAAAGTTTGCAATTCGTGTTCCAGCCAGATTTAAACTATAACTGTACAAATATTTCAAGCATATACCGTTACCTCATAAGTCATTGGAGGTTCAATATCACAACGTCGTCAACAGGTTACACATGTGGGTTGTTTAAGAATATGGCGGAATTACAGGCATCAGTTTCTCTTTAAACACAATCAATACCAAACAAATGGCCAAGATTGTTTGTTTGCTAAACTGTTTGTATAAACCGTGACAACCCGGAGTGAAGTTTGTTTGTGGAATGATTGGGTTTTTTTCGTTGCTATTCAGCAATATGTTGGGCCATGTACATGCATATTTCACGACAGTGTCTCAATATAGAAAAATCGCGGATCAAACGCAGACACATTTACAGTGCTGCCTAACTTGCCGAAGACACATGGTACGATGTCCTACCCAATTACAATATATACAGACACCAGTTCAACCTGCACCGTGTAGCAAATACAATAAAGGGCCAGGTCATTTCTATGAATTTCTACAAACGTTAGCACTTTACCACAATGTTAGCTGTGAACTATTTGTCTAGTTGCCATTTCATGAAATCAAATATGGTGTTTCCATTTATCTTTTGTCTGTTTTTTCGTAGACCTCAAGAATATATAAAACTTGTTGGAGGTTAAAGGGTGAGAGAAACCACCCTATCCTATGGGCAGATATCAGTCAAACTTCCTGACATTAAGCCACCGGTGCTGCAAATAATAGCAGAATTCAAACGAACGATTTCTTTGATGAAGGGCATGGCATTTGCAGTGCATACATATGTGATCTCAATGATGACAAACATGCCGTTTGCAGCATACGCACGTGGTCTCAATGATGGAGGGCATGCCGTTTGCAGTGCGTACGTAAGTAATCTCAAGGATGACGAATATGCCGTTTGCAGCATACGTGCGTGGTCTGAATTGTGAAGGGCATGCTGTTTGCAATCCATACTAATGTTATGTCAGTGATGAAGGACATGCCGTTTGCAGTGCATACGTATGTGATCTCAATTATGAAGGGTATGCCGTTTGCAGTGCGAAAGTATGTGATCTCAGTGATGGAGGGCATACCGTTTGCAGCATACTTATGTAATCTCAATGATGAAGGGCATGGCGTCGTCTAAATTGTGAAGGGCATGCCGTTTGCAATCCATACGTATGTTATGTCAATGATGAAGGGTATGACGTTCGCGGTGCGTACGCATGCTATCTCATTTATAAAGGGCATGCCGTTTGCAGCGCATATGTATGTGATCTCAATGATGAAGGGCATGCCATTTGCAGTGCATATGCATGTAATCTCAATGATGAAGGGCTTACCGTTTGCAGTGCATACGTATGTGATCTCAACGATGAAGCGCATGTCGTTTGCGGCGCATACGTACATAGTCTCAATGATGGACATGCCGTTTTACTCCGAACGCACGACCTTTACAGTGATCGCGTCACTTCACTGATGAAGGGCACGCCGTTTACAGTGATCACGTAACTTCAGTGATGAAGGACATGCCGTTTTACTCTGAACGCACGACCTTAACAGTGATCGCGTCACCTCACTGATCAAGGGCATGCCGTTTTGCGGTGATCGAGTAACCTCAGTGATGAAGGACATGCCGTTTTACTACGAACGCACGACCTCACTAATCAAAAGCATGCCGTTTTATGATAACGCGTGGCCTCACTGATTAAGGGCATGCCGTTTTGCAGTGATCGCGTCACCTCAATGATGAAGGACATGTCGTTTATAGTGATCGCGTCACCTCACTGATGAAGGACATGTCGTTTACAGCGGACACACAACCGTTTTGATCAAGTGCATGCAGTTTGTAGCGAACGGAGGAGTTCAACGATAAAGGTCATGTTGGCGTATCAGGTGAACGCCTGAACTCACCAGTGAAGGGAGTACCGGTGTATGCAGCGCAACCGTGACATCACTGAACAACTGTATGTAGTTTATAGCGAAACCGTGAACTGACTGATGAAGGGCATGCAGCTTACAGCGAGAGAAACACCCTCGACGGTAGTGCCAGCATCATATACGGCACCTTCTGGAGATTTACAAGTCCAAATGCTATTGATCCATTTATTCGACAATACTTAAACTTACTCCGGAACACTGGGCGTAATAGGCATCTACAAAAATAGGCAAACAGTTGTTTAGTGATTTTCCAAAACAGCCATATACTAATAAGTCGATTACTTTGGTCGACCTATTGGGAATTATATAGAAACCCTAGTTCCGTTTATTAATATAAACCAGTTTATAATTGTCAATCTGATTATTTGTAACCAGATACGCCTATATGTCTTCTAAAGCCCGTTGTGTTCACCAGAACGCAGTTGTCGCGCGCGTCGCAAAGGCCGTTACGTGGGCAAACGGCTGGCAGCTGTGATCAGCTGGCACTCGCGGATATCAACAACAACAGCGATCCGATCCCGGTTAACAGACCCTTAGCAGTGGAGCTTCTGGGTCAGAAATCACCGTGTGTCAGAATTTGACACTCTGCCATGTCGCATTCCCACACTAATTACTTGCCTTGTCGTTCATGTTTTTGTATTCCTCCGCGCGCGTGCCAACGTAAAAAAGGAATCTGAGGTCGTCGGAGGTGACGGCTCTAGAACGCGACTTTTGATAGAGAACAGCTTCTCTGTCCCCTCCGCTAGGGTTATAGGCCGGGCCTTACCGGCACCGCGCAGTTCTCCACACCAGCTGGGCCGTGTTGTAAGTACAGCTCGTTCTTATGCCGATTATATACAGTTTACAGAAGAAGTTTGATGTTAAAAAAGCAAAAAAAAAAAAAAAAAAAAAAGCCACGATTAAGGTTTTAGAACAGCACTCAATCCCATCATACCTTCAGTGCTGGAACTTTCGGTACACACAGTTATCGACTCTTCTTCTTCTTATGCCTTTTTGTAAGCAGGAAAAGACAGGCAAGACAGCTAAAATTGTGTGGGGTGGGATAGGGTGTTCACCAAGTATATAAATCGTATAAAAATACGGTTATCTCGAAAAGGGGTGTGTGAAAAATGGAAGAGGCACTTTTATGGTAAAATTTTTGCACTATACCGTTTGAGTGAAAAAAATTTTCATACACAAGTATGAACTAACGGCTCCCACTAACTCAACGACAACCCTCGACACCAATGACATGTAAGAAAGATGTTAAGGTCAGCCTAGATTCCTTATCCAAAGTATTTTAGAGGAGAAAAACACAGGGAAAGCAAAGTTGGGCGTTCAACAATTGGGCATCATTTTTTTCGATAATCCACTTAGCCGAGAAAATGTGTAAGCAGACGAGAAAGGTCGCTGTACTGACTGAGTATGTTTCTGTTGCACACCTCTTTAGTCGTTGAGCAGATGTGTGGCGAGATTCAGGTCTCAGTCCACGTGATGCAGCTTTATCAGGTGGCTGCCAGGTTCAATCTCTCCCATCAGACCTAACGTCATCATCCAAGATGATACGAACTCCGTCGTAGAAACAATGGCTCTGTTATATAGGCACGGACCTGACATGAATAGTCTCAAAATTTGATTATCATGTTACTCGGAAATATATCCTTCCAGTGGGCGTTGCATTAATTAGGGTTCTGCTTCCTGTCAAGTTTTATTGCAAGATAGGTGGTCTTGGGACGACTGGCATCAAACAAGGGAGACAATCCGCCCAAGACACATAACGCCAACGCCCCCACGGTTTTGTCTAGAAAAGGTTCAGGCCGATAAAAAAACTAATCGAATCAAACGGTCTGGATTTATTGGCAGCTTTCCGAACTTTATATCACAGATAGAGTGGTAAATGTCACAAACGCGTATCCTCCGAACTGTTTTCACGGATATTTAACGCTGTCTCGCAATTCGATTTATTGCTCCAATTCTGGAGTCTGGCCCACGATTCTTGAACCGCAGTAGAGTGGCTGTAATTCCCCGCCAGACTGTAAATGAACACTATCTACAAATCAAGACGTGTGCCGCCTACAGACTAGCTCATAAATCAAACTTTCAGTTAAGGGCAATGATTATCACAGAGATGTATGTCTGCCGGTACGTGAGCGTCACGGAAAGACAAGGCGCCATGATGAAATAGTTCTGACTAAAATACGTAATTACATAAAACAGTTTAAACGGAATGAGTTTGCATTCGAGCTCAGCGAACACAATTGGCTAGCAACTGCCTTCGGTCTAGTTTGACCAGCTGCTCTCCACTCGTGCATGGCTAGGGATAAATTGAATGCAAAAATTATTGTTGAACACCTTCCTGACTTATATAGGAATAGGTGCAAAAAGCAAGTATATAAGTCACTGTCTGTCTGTCTGTCTGTAGATTGACATTCTGTTCTTATTAATGGTCGACCTTGCTTAGTGCATTTTGCAAAATCGTTGCCATTTTCATTGTTTCGCTGAATACTTATGGGAATAAGTACATATGTGGCGACTGGGCACACGATTAATGATGGCATCGACGTGTTAGAATAAAGTCATAATAAGTATAAAACTGGCACACCTGTTTATTTAATATCCGTCACAATGCTATTAAATAACGCTTCAAATTCACGTCCATGCATTGGCGCTTAGTGTTGATTAATAGCCTAGTCGAAATGTACGAAAACTATAACATTCAAAAAGATAGCAAATAGCTCCTAGTCGTCATATGACTGAAAAATTCTTAAGTACCACATAAAACCCCAAGCATACATACATATGCCTACATGTTTATTTTCTTGTCCGGCACAAATTATGGCTATTTACAATCTGGGCTTTGTGGATTTTTCAAGTGTTCAGAAAACAGAATCACTATGGCCTCATTAAATGTATTTGCTTTACCAAATTTAACCAAACCACTAAGCCACACCATCTATATACCTTGAAGTTCAGAGGTCAGCCTAATGTATTACTTTTGAAGAAGCAGCAGATTTGTAACCCATCCAACATGTCACGTGACTCGTTCACCCGATCGCCTGCCGGCGGTTGGTCGGAAGTCAGTTGGATGGTATGAGTTACTGACTTTGGACAGCTTAAAAATTTGGCTGTCATCGTGACAATGGAAACACACAGGTGACATGACTGTAAGTGAATCCGATCTGATCTGAGGACAATAGTGTCGAGACACAGTTAAGTGGCCAACAAGTGTGACGGCGGTATGGTTTCTCTCCGAAGGAAGATAATATAGCTAAGTACTAAGCGAAAGAACAGGGCTTGTCTATAATTTTTTTGATTGTTGTTTAACGCCATACTCAAGAATTGTTCACTTATTCGTTTTGGGGATGAAAGAAACCGTATTCGGTGTAAACTATCGATTTCAGCAAGCTATTCTGACGAACATTATATGATGTACAAATTTGCCCACCACACTGGTTGGAAACAAAGTGGTCTTTGTGGGACATTACACACTTCGCAAACTTCTACAAGGCCGTCGTCAAATTATTACTGTTTTCAAGGTTGTTTTCTCATTGCTTCCAAGGAACTCACAAAAAACAAGACAACAATGAATCAATCAGCTGTGTATGAATCCAACCACAATGAAGCACAGAACTCAGTAAAAAAAAGGTAGATTAATGACTGGATCGCCTGGAACCCATTGTCTGGGTGGGACGGGAGAGCGGAAGGTTGCTGATGGGTAATTCGGCACAAGAAATAGGACCAATAATTCTTGCGGTAATGATGACAAATTAATAAAAGAAAGTGCATTTAAAACTCCGAGTTTCTTTTGCACTGTTTGCTGGGTCACGCTAATCAATGGTATTTGTGTTTCTGCCAGAATGTAATGGCGCTAAATCTTCTCATCTAAAAGTTGGTTTATATAGTAGACGTGCTCTGTGGGAAATCAATTAGTGGCGTCTTCTCACAGGGGTCAAATTTGCTGTAAATGATAAAAGTACATAGTATAATTCTTGCGTCAGTGTTTCACGGTTTAGCTGCAGTATGAGTATTTGATAAAAGCGCTGTGATCCAGCGACATGCGTCTTCTCGTATAGCACTATACCGATCTCAGCATCGCAGGGATCCCTCTCCGCCCAGCGTGTGCTGCTTCCGGTCCGTCGACAGACAGACGCATGCACACAACACCGAGTGTTATAAACCGGAAAAATAGAGCACGGCCTGCAAGTCATAAAGAAAAGCTCAAAATCTATTCGCTTATTCGACTACCTTCATCAACGGTCCCGCTCCAATATTTTACTACAAGGTTTTGATCATTACCAACAGCAGAGAACTAAGTACTAAATGGATATAACTAATTGTGCCGGTAGTCAGCAGTCTGCTGTCGGTTGAACCCATCGACAGCTGTGGGCTACAAACTCACATAGTGTCTCAAATCACAGAACTTCTCAGCGGCTTCCTTAACAAACCACAGTCTCACTGAAAATCAGACTGGGGAAAAAAAGGAGTATATATCCAGGGGTCGTCCAGGGGACAAAGAGTATTAACTGTCAAAATAATAACACAGATCCTATAGGCGTAATATCACTGAGATCGGACTAGGCTGATAGAGGTAGGCCTATAAGAAAATGACTGAACACCGAATAGTGCCGTAGGAGACAGTGCGCTGCATCAGAAAGACAGGGAAATGGGAGTGTTACTGAGATAAGGGAACTGTTTTACTTCATAAAACAGTACATGACCCAATGGTTCCAAGATTTTTAGGAGTGTTAATGCTGATTAAGTGCAGCTCACATGACAGGCAAGATAAATTTGGATTAAATCAGGCCGTTCAAATGCTTGGCGGAAGGAGAAACCCTAAATTGTCACCAAATCTGGCTTCAAAGAGTTGAGTGACTAGCAACTAGGTCAAACGTTAGTTGTATCAAAAACACCAGATTTATAAACCAAATGATATCTTATAATAATCAAATATGAAATATAACAAGCTCAAATATATGCCTTCCATGGACCATAGAAAGTTGTTTTAAATAAATTATCAGGGGACAGACATCCATACGAGTATAAGTCTGATCTAAAACATGAAACACTTAATCTACCTATTGTCTACTTAAAGATATGGGCAAACTGACAATTGTCAAACTGGCTTATTCAGCGGATCAAGATTTGAAGTTCTACCTGCTTTTTAATCCCTCTTGAAGGACATATCAGCTAATAACGAATATGTTCACGAACACACATAAAATGGTCGTTGCGAGCATTTTTCCAAATAATTTGTAACCACACATATTTCTAACATTTCTGAAACGTGAAAGCAGTGTTAAAAGGGATACAGAATGTACGCTGAATGGCTGACAGTGGAGATAGGATTTCCTGGGTTAAGTCTTACAGCCTTGCTCACCCTTTGAATAAATGTACCATACCTAAAATTGAGCTTAGGTTAGGCCTAGCCAGGACTTGCCTGTCTCTCACAGCAGACAATCAGAATCAGTTCTCTATACCTTTAAGGTACATTGAACATCACAGACGTATGGCAAGTATAGTGACAGTATGTGCAATGAATATTAACCAATCAGAAAGTCGCAGTTTAACGTACAGTACACATTTTACGGGACAAATAGTCATTTCGGCTTTGACTGGACCATTGCGGTGAAAAACGTATCCCATTATCACCATACTGAATCTTATGCCAGGTATGTCTGTGATGTAGATAAGTTTTTCAGCTTGGAATATACCCTATGTGTAACATTTTAAGTTCCGGTTGCCTATTCAAATCCACTTAATGTTACTATTCGATTTATATTTCTTAAAGATAAGAAATAAGTATAAGTGAAAAATTCTTGTGTGCGACGGTACACAATAAGGAAATGAAAGATACAATGTATACCAAACTGACTTTGGATGCTACAACAGTCCCGCTACATTTCAGCCTATATGCGAAATAGGCCTACATTTGTTGTCTTTTCATATTACATCTTATGATTTACTTGCCTATTTGCTTGTTTTGCTTGCTGATCCACTAACCCACTACCCAAAAAATTAAATCTTTTACCTCCATCCGATTCAAATTATTAGTCAACGCTGGCGGATAAGCCCACTTCTAGCGGGATGGCTTTGCTAAATGATAGCAATGCATCTCTATCGTTCTGCACTTAGGGTAGACACTAAAGGGGTTCATCACCTGACAAAATATGTAAGAAAAAAATGTCTTTACATAGAGACCGGTAGAATTAAGTTAAATTTGGGCTTAGATAAAAATTTGCACTCAGAGGGTCGGGTCACTGATAACTAGCTCCTGATTTGGTATTGCTGTCAAGGTTAATATCGCTGACAGCTGCCACAGAGAACAACTCTCTGTGTAACGTGGTTCGTATAGGGATAATTCCCCAAATAGCTGTCGTGTAAAGGAATTAGAACACCGCCTAAGGCTGGTGAATATCTCAGTATACGTAAATACATGGCATGTGGGACAGCCTGTGTGTTTCTTCAGGCATGTTGCAAAACTGCAACAGCTACTAACATTCTACCTACTGCGGTGACGGTTAGTGAAAAAACTATAATGTATATAGCAACGTTTTCCACAGTGACAAAAGGCTTGATATCAAGTGTTTAACATCAATATGAAATGGTTATAACAGGTCAATCGATTATATCAACTACAAAATATTTTTAGGAGAGCTTCTTTAGTCCAGATAAAGGTTGAGTTCAGAAATTGCCTGTGTAACTTACACACTAACGCATCGTTGATATTAGCGAGTTCCTACAGCTTTTAGATAGAAACCAAGGAATCAGCTGTATGCTTATAAAAGTCGTTTAAAGACAGAATATAAACAATGGTACGCTATAAACAATGAGCAAACTTCACATATACTCAAAGTAATAGGACACCTTACCCGCCTAAAATAACACCGGTCTAAGCCGTGTATATAACGATTGTCCATCTTGCTTTGGCAATAACGTATTGTGGGCAAACTGGTAACGGATTATGTATGCATTGGAAGAGAACAATGGTCTGTTCAGCTTGGACCCGAGAGCTCGAATAGGTACCCCATTTTTAATATCATCATTTACCACAGAAATCTGGACAAGAAGAAGAACATAATTAAAGACGTACAGCAAAAAAAGTAAAGTCAGAGCAGCGCCGACAGTATCCGGTGAAAATACGGACTCTTGTCAATTTACCACAATTAGGGTTTATTCTAACTGTTCATGTAAATACTTCAATAGTAGCAAATTACACCCCCCCTAGTACAGTGTGTTTTAAAAACAGAATTAGGAAAAAATGTAGTGGTGTTAATTGCAATATATTGGACGTCAATGGTTTAGAGTAACTCAGAATGCTGTGTTGTCATTATATATAGCATACAATAATATTAGGACAATGCCTTTTGCGCTTGTATTTGAAACGCCGGACCAAGGTATAAACTGACTAACCACCACATTTCTGCACGTTTGTTTCACCATTTACATGACCAAAATAAACGTGTGGACTTTCATAGAATCAGAATACTAACCTAACTGACTAATAATCGGCAATTTTTTACCCTTTACCATACGGACGTGAAGTTAACAGCTGCCATAAGTACCTTGATAAATGGTTACTTTGACCTTTGAATGGTATGCCATTAAATACTTATAATGAGAGTTTTGACAGTAACATATGCATATCGTGTAAGTTAGCGGTTAAAAGTTGACAATATTTCTGCCTGTTATTGTATATACAGAGCACCAAGCAGATACAGTACAAGGAACAAAACTAGACTGTAAGTTTCCGTTTGACGTCAGTATTAAATATGCATATGCTAACAAGTTATATATATAGGTCTAAACAATATTTTGAGACTTTAAATTTATTTACTTATTTATCTGACTGGAGTTTTGCGCCGTACTCGGAGACGTGAGAAATGAATAACCAATAAGCCATCAATACTCATTTGACATCGCTATGACGTGCGACATCTTAGAGGTCAGTGTTTATTTCAAGACCTGCAACAGTGGCTAGAAAGGAATGAATTCCGGAACACCGGTACATGGTCTGGATAGAGAACATTGCCATCTGATAAAAACTCACGGCCCCAAACTCATTGGAACCTAGCTGTATGACAAAAGACTGACCCAACACTGCATACGTTCAATATCAATGGGTCCCGAGCTGTATTCCAGTTACTACAGCCCAATGCCAAGCTGCGTCCTTCCTATACAAACCTGGTCCTAATCTGGTTGTTACAAATTGATTCCAAGTAGCATCTTTCCTATGTCAATGCATGATTCACATGCTTACGTTCTAAAACAATTCAAATTGCTTATCAGCTATATAACAACTATTCAAACTATTTTCTAATAAATCGTCAAGCAACAATTCTTCTGTAACAAATTGGTATTAAGCTATATCATTTCTTAATAGCCAATAGCTCATTACTGCTTCATCGGGACTCTTTCCTGAAGATAGCTTACACCTCGTTATAGAAGCGAAAGCCAATGACGTAAATTAGTCAGGTTATCAGTACGCGATGTCAACAGTATACGCATGTAGCAGTACAAATAGCTTATGCAATGTTGGTTTCACTACTGATGAAGGACATTGTTGCGTCTGTAAAAACATCTGGAGCCACTTGTTCAAAACTGTTTAAAGACCTAATAGCAGATTTAACTTTAAGCTAAGTCTTCAGTTTTTGTAGCCCAAAAATAAACTGCGTATCAGTATATTACATATGAACTAAATCTGCTATTTTTTACTCTTATACTTTGATTTGGGCAAACTGCATTGGCTGCTGAACTTGGCTAAAATCTTAAATATTAAATATGACTTAATACCAATATTAGCTAATACACTTTCGAAAAATTGGACCCAGATTCCCAACAATAGCAATCTTTCTTTGTGTGAAGCAACATTCCTCCAGGCAATATATAACGAACAACTGTTTCTTCAATTCTCCCACTAGCTCAGTAATATGCCTGTACATACATACAGTATTGATCAGAACACGAAGTGCTGATGATATCAACAGTTATAATGGAAGTAGACTAAACTATAATTGACATGGACTATGGTGGGCCTACTCAGAATCACTCTGTGCAGTCACTCTTCAAAAGCTTTCATACTGTATTTGTGTTTCGTGATCGTAGTTTCAGTTAATACGTACATCTTTGCTGGTAGTACGTTTTTTTTTTTGGGGGGGGGGGGGATTAGTCCGATCGTGTTCGATTTTTGAGTTCCGTGAATGATAGATTGCTGAGATAGCGATGACAGAAGCGAAGCCTACCCTCACGAAAAACCTCGTGAATGAGTTCCCGCTTGGTATATCGTGTCGGGACAGCTGCATCTGGTCGTTATGGTAGCACGTGCGAGTAACCATCCGTATAACGGAACGCTTTCCGAGTAGAGAACCATCCGTGGTGCGGTTCATTCATGAGATGAAAGCGGTATAAGGCTAAAATAAAAAAAAGCCATTCATTAGCTATCTAAAGGAGATTACTAAAAAGCTGTTAACTTACCCAGGCAATTAAGAAAGCCAAGTCCAGACTTCTTGGTTGCATTCTTTCTGCGATTAGTGGTCCTTTGCGGTCCTTAAGAGAACTTCATTCACAATCGTTTCCCTGAATACTTATCTGCAGGTATTGTAGACAAGGTGAAGTCAGTAGGTAGAGAGGTCCTTTGTGCTACCAGCGCCACTCCACCCGTCCTACACCTCAACCACAGAAATAACTGACACTTGGAATTAGTTTGAAGAAATATCCTTTGTTCCTAGTAAGAGAGTGTTCTTGAGGTGGGATTTCACCGATGGACGGGTCTTCATCCCCCACCGTTATGACGACGCCTGCTCTCATACCGACATCGACGACATTCTGGCACTTTAACAAACATTAGACGAAAATATCTGACCAACTGCTCGACCTATGGTCTCATTCTGTGCCCCTAAACTGTCTGAGAGGCTGTCGAATCGCATGAAAGGGGCCAGAGGTCGGCTTGTAGACGCTGTCGGTTGGAGAGGCAAACAGAAAAACGCCGGCTTCACTTTCGCTTATATATGCGTGTGTGTGAGAGAGAACGTGCGTGTTAACTGTTCACTTTGTAAGCGCGCAGACGACCCTCTGTTGGTCACGTGACCCAAACAGCGACGTAACGGCATCTGGTCTTTGGGAAGCACCAGTGTGCATAGGTAAGCGTGTGCAGAGCACATTCACAGCGATTCTGAGTACTAGCCTCTTATTCTTTTGAAGACTATTTATTCGACAGGATGAAAGTTAAATTTTATGGGTGAAGAAAACCCCCAAATACCTGACAAAAATGTCAGTTAACCAGCGAGAGCTGGATTCGAACTCGCTGTCTCATTATGTCACGCCAAAAGGCTGGAACAAGTTTAATTTAGACAGTTCATTCAATGATGACTAGCTGAAAGTTTTCTTAAACTTAGATAACCTAAACAAATTAGAAATATCATCTAAATTTTGTTTTTCTCGAACTCTAAGCGCCGATGTGGTGATGTTCGAGGTATAAGAACTCAGAGTAGAAACCCCATACATATCTTCCATCTAGGGGTATAAGAGATGACCGCAAGAGTAACGGTTAGCAGCTACAAATGGCGTTGTATTTACATCGAGTGAGCAGGAAATAACGATAACCCTGTTGAATGCGTCAGTTATTCAATCTGTTTGATATAAATCGTCTGGGGCATTAAATTTCAGACAAATTTGTTTCTGCTTTGATACTATTTCGCATATAATGTTGGACTACCTTTACAACTATTATGCTGTTTTAGTTTTCATTTGCACAGGTGAGAAGAGTTTGTGCTCCAGGCGACTTCAAAAACCGCTGCCTACAATGGATCTACACGTAAGCTCAGAGGGTTAGAAATTACGCCGTATATCAGTCAGGGTTTGGTTAGACTAAGACCATAATCTTAAAAATAATCTTGGAAATAAATCAGTTTTTGAACGGTTTGAAGTTGCTACCCTACAATTTGAAGTCGGTACCCTCCAACCACAATCACAAATTTATATACATATTTTGCACAAGCGTCAAAGAGGTACGTACATATAAGTACAAGGTAATGACATAAACTGATGGCATTGTAGGCTGTGATATAAACTGTACATAGTATCGTCTGACAAGTGCACGGATGTTATAGACGGCTGTTTATGTTTTAAATGCATTATTTGATTAATTACTAGCGTTAATTTATCTTGTGTACAGGTGAATGTTTGTCAGAGTCGTAAATCACGCGTGACCTCGTCTGGTATAGCGATAGCCGATGAGAACAGTTTAGGAGGTTAAGTTTCATCAATCAGAAAGTAGGGATCTAGATGAACCCTGGTGTCGACTCTATAATGCCAATGGGCTTTGCTAATGACTAATGAGGTCCCTCGATGACACGTTTACGTAATAAGTCAGTTCTCTCTCCAGAAATGAAGCACATGACACACAGGGAAAAACATTGCAGTGTATAAAAATTGCTAATGTGAACCATCTGGTCTGTTTATATTATTCACCGGTTGTTTGTTTCTTAGGTGTTGTGAACACCTTTATTCATTTATATTATATTATCCAAACAGAACTATTTCTATGATCACTTGTAGCAAGCCAGATGCTGACATATTTCTAATGCTGTCTCATTTTAACGCTGCGCCGGTGACACCATACATCACGCCCCATCTATACAACCAGAGGGTACTTGCAATGAGTGCGTTAAATTGATGTCTGGGTGTCCACATATATATAATGCTGCCTCACGGAAACACTGTGCCGAAGACATCAGACATTTCGCCCCACCTGTAATCAGACTATACTTGCACAGGACCTTAGCAATGAGGATCATGACCAACCCAACATGTCCGTTCAAGCGATGTAATATTTATTTGTGTGTAATACGTCATAAGTTCTGTACAGTTGTACTCGTAAAGGAAGATGTTGTTCACAAGCATTACAGCGTAACAACGGAGAATGAATATTTTTGCATAGCTTGGACCAGAATAGTTTGGGGGCTGGGCTATCCCCATTAGTCTCGTCTTTATTTATTTATTTATTTTATTTATTTATTTATTTATTTATTTGATTGATTGATTGATGATTTGATTGATTGATTGATTTCATTGATTTCATTGATTGATTGATTGATTGGCGTTTTACGCCGTACTCATGAATACTTCACTGATACGATGGCGGCCAGCATTACGGTGAGAGGAACCGGGTACAGCCCGGCAGAAAGGCACGATCACACTATTTCGTAAAACTGAGGATTAAACGTGATACCCAGATTGTTCGTTTTGATCTCTGTCCCTAATATAGTCTTTATTTTTAGCTAATCTTGGAAAGTGTAAAACGTGTTTGTAGATGTGTAGGACCTGAATTTATGTGTCTGAACTGGGTAACCATTAGTCATATACCCTACCCATATTTCCTGGTGTGACCTTATCACCCTTTCTCTAGAGGATGTGAGATGCCCTTTCCTGGCCAGTCTGGAACTGGAACTGGTTATATTCATACCATCTCTTGAGACTTTCTTAGCTAGGTTGAGTTAGTTATACTAACTCTTAACTATATGAGTTAATTACCGGCTTGATTACCGGCTCGTGACTCACAGATTGCCTTTGCCATCACAGGATGGTGGACTTTATTCACTCAGATATATAGTATTTCCATAAAGTCTTAATTACTTTGTTGTCATCATCGAATGACCTCTCCTTTCTCTATATAAGACAAGAGATTCTGAAATAAATAGATAGTTATCTGTTTTCAGCTAAAAAACCATGTTTCACTGAACGCATGTACCATAGTTTAGGTTTGAGTAGAATCTTTGGGGGCGTTTGAACTTGAGTGTCCTGTTCGGTATTCTAGTGAAGTAGTATCTACTAGAACCGTTCTGGCTGGTGGCACCGTTCTGGATACTGGAACCGTTCTGGCTGGTTATACACCAGATGAAATTCCTTATAGAAAAGTACGTAAATATTCTGAAATTGATAGTTTGTGGGAGTCGAGGCATTCCGCCCACTATTTTGTCTATTTACGTCCCCAATTCAACCTTCAAAGGGAACTGGGTTTTTATGTTTATGGGCGTATCTGCTCCCATTGCGTGAAATTATTTCCTTGTTAGTTAGACAGCACGTGGTACTGGTTAGGGACACTGGTATAAAATACATGCCATTGGATTGCCTACCCTGTGCCGCCCCCAATCTCATTCCTTTGATATTCCAGATGCAGGACTCCCCTAATAAACTCTCTTATCTACTGACGGGTCTGACCCTAGATTGTTTACGATACTCATCACTCTCGACCGGAAGAGGACTTGGGGAAGTCGCCTGCGCAAGTCCATAGCAGAGTTTGACAATTAAACTTTATACGCCTACATCTAGAGATATGCAATGAAACATTTCTGTAGCAGTGTAGAGAATGAAAGACTTATGATGCCAAGTTCTTGGTGCATACCTTCATGTCTAGACGGTAGAAATGGCTACCAATGAATGATTGGCCTTTATTTGCAATTGTAAAACAGCAAGAGAACATCTTTCTTCTGTCTTCGTTAAGCAGGTGTCTCCATGGAATTCATCAGTTTTATTCCAGAACATTCTTTTTCTTAAAATCCTTGTATTTTCTTGTGTTTGGTTCGATACTTCAGCTATTAAGTTAAGGTTTATAATAAAAAAATCTTTCTAGAACAATCTTGTGACCCGGATTCTTATTTGTAACAGTTTGCGTTTATTCTGTATAGAAATAACATTTGATTTCTTTTGTTTGGAATTTAACGCCTTCCAGTAAAGAACATTCCGCTTATACGATGGAGGCCAGTCTTAGGGGTGGATGATTTTTTTGATTTATTTGATTGGTGTTTTACGCCTTACTCAAGAATATTTCAACACACAAATGTGTAACCCGAATAGAAACATGTGTTAAACAAAGTACACATGTTTGTGTTGCAAAGTAATAAAACACAAGCAAGAGCTCGTGTTAATTCTACACAAGATAGAATTGTTCAAATGACACAAGAAAACAAGTGCTTTTTGTGTATAGGCGTAATTTTACACGTGTATGTTAATGTGAATTTGTCATCGATACATTCGGGTTTTTGCATGAACGTCGGCTGTTTTTTATTGTTTTTTTATTGTTTTTATCGCACGCGAATGATACCGTCCTCCTCCCTTCATCCCCTCACCCGTGTCGAGGGCCGCGGCACCATAACTGTACCATTCGCGCGCGGTTTGCGTCGTGACGTGGCCTGTGACCTGCGGGTCGCGGGGCGAGATGTTCTCATCGGGCTTCCATATTGATGACTTGATGTCACTGTTTTGTGATGAATTGCCTTTATGTCTGGTTGACGGATTGGAAAAGTGGCTGGTTGATCATTTGGTTGACAGGTTGGTTATACAATATTTATAAACCATAGCGGGATTTGGCTTGTGTCACCATTAACTCACTTCGTGAGTGTTAAAGTATCTTCAAAATAAATAAGACGCAAACAAAAACTTGTTTGAGCGTAAGATGGGAGACAGGAATAGATAAAAAGTATCTAATGAAACGCAATGTCTAGACGTAGAATAGTGTTTGTGTACCACCACTGATCAACGCGTGGACTGAATAAGCCGGGAGTTACCTTGTACCTTGCGTTTACCGCTGGATAAACACAGTGTTGTTATCGTTGATGGTTGGATAAAATTGCCCGGATGTTGACGTGACGTAGCGAGTTGACAGATCCACCCTTTGGTGTTTTGGGGAAATTGAACAAACAACAGCGACAAGATCACACGGTATTTACAGCAGCCAGAAGAAACTCATTTCGACACTAGGATACAATTTTCAGGGATCGCCTTTAGCTTGTTTATTCCCGGAGAGATAGCCGGACGCACTGTGGCGTCCCACGAATCTATACCGCTGCCTACAGTTGGAGTATAACAAACGGCGAAACGAGCTCGGGTACGATATGTTTGTGCCATATAAGAGATCAGCTAGGGATCGACCAAAAAGCACAACTCGAGTCAAAGGTCGGGAAGTCTGTGTATACAGCCGGGGAACTCAAACTATTTTCTGAATGAAAAATAACTGCCGGTGGGCTGTTTACAAAAAGTTGTCATTCTCTGACAATTGACACGCGATCACGGAATGGGGGTGTGCGTGAGGGTTTTGGGGTGCCGTGTGTATACTGACTGGTAGCCATGGGTGTGGTGCTAACAACATTCCCATGTTAGTATTATAGATGTGTTAGGAAATGTTATATTTGTACGATCGGGGTAACCATTTTGTACGGGTGGATTGGAAAAGGTCAAGTAGGGGCCTAATATTGGTGTCCTGAAATTTTCCACGGGAAGTTTATAGGATTACATACACACCAGATATGTAGTTTTAGTTTTGTCGGTTGAACTTCGAACTCGCTTCGTTTAAAATTTGTTTCAATGAAACAGCTTTGCTGAAGTTTATTTACTCATTTGATAGTTGTTTAACTGCATACCAAGATGTTTTCGCGTATTTTAACGATATTGTTAATGGATGGAGGAAATTGAAGCGTTCGGCGTAAACCGCCGACCTTTAGCAAGTTACTCACAAACTTTACCTTCCTTTCTTTGTCTTAACAAGCACATGGTCTTCAAGGAATGTTAAACGGCTGATCTTATTAATATACGTTATCAATGTCTGATCTTAGAGCATTGGTGTCAGGTCAAATATTTATATAGAAACTTGTATATCAGCTGGCTTATATAAATGTAAGCCATAATTTTCACAATTTGAAAAACCAATGATAAAAGTCATAACAAGAGTGAAAGTGGAAGAAATTATTGCTCTTGACCTCTGTAGTATGTGACCAAAATACTGCCCACGTCTTGGCTGCTTTTGATTTAACTCACTCCTGGAGTTCGCTATCTTGCCTAGAATATAATCCGCTATTTTTTGTCACCTTGAATAACAGGTGAATAATACATTCTGTTCGTTCAAATTCCACCTTCACAGACTTCACAGAGCTCACTGATTTCAAGATTAGCATGTCTTGGCATTTCAGCTTTGATATGGCATCCGCTAATATGTGCTTTGAAGTCCAACTTAGACGTGAAGTACTTCCAAATTGTCTTCGCTATGCTCTAGAAATGGCAGCCTTTACGCAGTCAGTATGGCTGGTGTCAATCAGCATAATTAACCTATCTGTTTGGCTGCGGTTGGAGAAGTAAATAGAGGTGTAACCCTAGAGCTCGTTTGATAGCATGTTTGTTTACTTGTCCCGGCAAACGTGGCCCTGAGCCTTTGTACGGTGCCCATACACCACGTGACGGGTTTATGAACTGACGCATGCATGGCTGCTTCTATATGGTTTGTTGATTTACATGGCGACGATATAACTTATACTGCAGTCATAAAAATAACACAACGGTTCTTAACATAGACACAATGAAAGACAGACTCACAGAAAGACACAAAGATACTCACGAAAGACACAATTTCTCTCACGGTTGACACAATGATTCTCAAGAATGGTACAATGATTCTCAAAGTGAAACAATAATTCTTAAGATAGAAACAATTATTCTTTCGAAAGACACAAAAATAATCAAGAATGAGACAATGTCTCTCACGTGTGACACAATGATTCTCAAGAATGACACAATAACTTTCAAGAACGACACAATGATTCTCAAAAATCAAACAAACGATTCTTAAGACAGAGTGAATCTCAAGAAAGACACAATGGTTCTTAAGAAAGACACAATGATTCTGAAGAATGACACAATGATTTTGAAGAATGACACAATGATTCTAAAGAATGGCACATTGACTGTCAACAATGACGCAATAATTCATTCTCAAAAATGTGTGTAGTGGATTATACCCGGGGATAATAACTGGGCACAAGAAAATGGTGCAGTGGGATGTGTATGTATGAGCGTTAGGAAGAACAAATTTAGCATTCGCGAAAAAGAAGTAGCAAGGTACTGCGTAGACGGGAGGATGGAATTAATTGTGAGGGATATAAAAGGGATATAAAAGTAGTCAGGAGAAGTAAACTGGTCGCGAGAACTTGGTGTGTAGGGTTGAATTCTGTGCAGAAAGTCAGAATTGGGGGTGTGTGACGAGGAGTAGTCATTAAGAGAGCTTTTGGTGCGAAACAGAGTAGAGAATAAGTCGTTAAGAGTAATTTTGGATATGATGTCAGGTAGATTAATCGTTAAGAGGAGCCAAGGATGTGATTCCGAGTAGAGAATGAGTCGATAAGAGTAGCCTTGGAAGTGAAGTGGAGTAGATAATGAGTCGTTAATAGTGCCTTTGGAAGTGAGATTTAGTCGTTAAGAATAACACTGGGAGTGTTACAAATATTTGCTAATTTTAACACCATACGTCAAATATTTTTCACTTGAGAAAGTGAGAGAATACCTATCGACATACAGTACTGTGATGTACTTGGACTGACGATAGGAAATCCTTGCATCAAATATTTCTCTTTTCTGTTAACAATATTGTCTCATAATCATAATGGATGATTTGGAGCGGTTGAAAGTGCCTTAACATGAGGAGTTTTAAATCATTAATCAAAGAGTACTACAAATCAAGAAATAATTAAAATGAAAAAAAAGTTCAAAATAATCATTTCTGCTTCCAAGAACTTTTGAATGCTGCATTAAATGATGCTGGTTTGTAGGATTACACTGTCGTGTCATCTATTGATAGGTCCATGACATTTGATTCATGCCAGCGAATTGCACCATTACAAAATTTAGGTTTAAATTATATGCCCCGGTTATCTCATGTAGAAAGTTGTTATCTGCTTTACTTAAAAGACAATGGAAGACAATCCGAGCAGATAATTCTTCAGCTAGTGCCGTATGTGTCAGTTGGGCTATGTGTGATCTTTTGATGGACGTGATCCTCACATTTAATTAAAGCAGACACTTTTCCCCGTCTCCTATCATCTTGTCAAGGCAAGCATTATTTCCAAGCTGGATGCAAAACTGGTTTTTCAAACTGACACAAGACCTATTCCTAGTTTTTGCCTTCTACGCAAACATTTGATCTGATACCGGCTGTAAAGATGATTATACATATGTCAGATATAGATGACTTGCATCACAGCTAATTTGGATCTCTTATAAAAGAATTTAAGTGTCCATAGAATGCCTTTCACCATGGTTATTAAACCATGAAATTCTTTTGTTAGAGATCCGACATGGCTGCAAGGGAAAGTCAGCTTCAGAAACATCAAAGTCAGGAATGCTGACACCTTCAAGCTAATGTCAACTTGTGCTAAATACGGATTCTATTTCCGGTTTGTTAGCATTTTTGTCCGACTGACACAGATAGGTATAATAGATAGCTCTATCCGTAACATCTCTGCACAGAATCTGAGAAGGTATTGTTTTTAACTTTGGTCTACCACTTACCGACTGTTTGGGCGAAACCCCTGTGTATATTGAGTTACCGAATCATTGTCTGATGGCGTTACGTTTATAACCCCCCACCCGCCCCGGGGGCAGATCTTTGTTTGTTTCCTTGGCATAGGCGACCACCAGAGAAGAATATTCCTTGGGAGTAGACTCTTTGTAACCCAAGACCATCTGCATCAAGATGTCGGATAACTATTGCCCGGGTGCTACATACGAGACCCGTACTTTTCATCGGCGGCTTGTCTGAGATGCTTCATCACGAACAGATTACTTCTTATAGGAACACCTGACCGGAACACCTGTCTAAGTAGTCTATTACTTTGTGTATCCACAAAATACTTCCTATAACAGAAAATATGCCGGGACGTCTAGCAGCTACTTAGGGCAAGAATTTCGTTGGATCACTCAACATCATCTTGGAAAACTTGCCCACAAGTATTTCATGTATGCTCCTCTTCTGTGCTGAACATGCAATTGGGATGCACAGGAAGTCAATCAGATGAATAACTATCTTATATCTACTGAATAATGAAACGGCCAACAAACGGTCAAACGGTAGTATCTGAAATTAAATCTCATCTTGATCATTGGATAAGGCTAGACGATCTTGTTTTTGCAACACCAAATAAAATACAGGCCACATCTCCGTCTCAAAGCTATGACAAAGCTATTATTCTGTTATACAGACGCGTTAATCTATAAGAACAATGTAATACTAGGCCTATACAAGTACAATGTTATTGCAAATACAATGTAATTCTAAGCCTACAGAAATTGATAGTGTATCACCAATTTGTAATGTCTGTAGAGTATTACTATCGGATCACTCCCCAGCTCTCCTCAGTTCCAACGCAGCAGCGTAATGACCCAGAAGTCTCTCACTAATGCGGTCGCTGTGAGTTCAAGATCAGCTCATGCTGGCTTCCTCTGTGGGAAGGTCTGCCAGCAACCTGCGGATAGTCGTGGGTTTCCCCCGGGCTCTGCCCGGATTCCTCCCACCATAATGCTGGCCGCCGTCATCTAAGTGAAATTTTCTTGAGTACGGCGTAAAACATCAATCAAATAAATAAATAAAATAAATCAGTTCCAACGTAAATCTTGACCCGAAGTTTGAATCACCTATAAGTTACTAGGATACCCCAATGTACAGTAAACTGGGAGAAAACAAAGTTCTTTGTACTCTCATATATATTTATAAAATCGGTCATAACCGTCGAGGGTGGAAAAAATTTCATGCCTTGTGGTTAAAACTTACCCGTTTAGTTAAGAGGTTTAATGTAAGGTTCCAAACATAAAATGAAGGCTCATCCAAGTGTTTACCAATTTTCGAGTGCACAGCTACATGCTTTATTCAGCAGCAACTAGCTTCTTGGGAGGTCGCAATATTTGTTGTGTCTTGGCTAAGATGTCACCTGTTGAAGCGCATATATACAAATTGTGTTTCAGATACTATGAAGAATGTTTATATGTGTGTTTCAGTGCAGAGAAGTAACAAATACGTCATTCGATTGTTTTTAGCTGCGACGTTGTGTTGTTGTTTTGTTGTGGATGGTGTTTAAATGCGCGTCACTGCTTTAGAATGCGCATCAGTCTTCTTTGCTTGTGTTAACTTACAGCGACAAATCTCATTACATTTACAGCGTACAGATAGACGTTACAAGTTCAACTTGTAACTCATAACTTCAAACCAGAATCGATAAACTAATTGTTGTGAAAGCTACAAGTTACAAGTTTGTATAATTATATGATATTTTAATGAGCATGATATTCTCAAGCTGGATTTATAAAAAACAATTTAGAGACATTCGCCAGCCACGTAGGGGAAAAAAGGAAACGACGATATAATGTCTTTTATGATAGAAAAATGCAATTTGATTTTGAAGTCGCGGCCATCACCTGGCTTAGGTCGTTGGAAAAACAGGTCACCTGTAAACACTGACAAAAACGATAAAATCATTAACCTAAGCCATTAGGAAGAGTATATATTTATACATGTATATCAGTTTTATGATAAGATTCATTGACACTTTCGCTTTTCTTTTCCTTTGTCGTCAAACCTCTCTCTATCTCTATGTATTACTACACTACCAGCGATTGGCATGCTGAACATTGTGAGCATCACATGGCCAGCTTGGTTAACGGTTTTGGCATTTCTAGTTTCTAACAATTCAGGACAAACTGGGCTATAACGGTCCTGGAATGTTTTCCTCCGATGGTTCGACGACCTGGCATCAACAAGAAGCGGGAGGTTTTCCTTAGAATTCCTGGAATGAGAGCTGAATGCAAACTATGCATGATTTCGCCACAAATCGCTACCTTGGAGAGCGACTCGATACCAATGTATCGGCGGACGAAACTGAAATGTTTGATGGGGCGACTAGAATCTGCAGAGAATGGCAGGGAGCAAAATATTCGTACTGAGGCATATACCGCCTCTCGACATCCCCTGGGCGATGTGTTAGGGATTAATAGCTCTATCACTGTTATCAGCTATATAGAATGTTAGATATTTCCGCTTCTATACGTTACGTGAAAATGCCATTGCGTAATGCGTTAACTAAAGCATTGCATGCATGTACATGTACTTCGTGTTGAAAGTGGTTTGCCCTTTTCCAACATTCTTTTGTCCTCGGGTACTTACATACTCACTCCTTACCATGTCTCTACCAGCAAGCAGATTCGACACCATTTCCATTGCTCCAGAGAGAAGGCAGTGACTCTTCCATAAAGGCCATGCGATGAAACGCTGATAAGTAACACGTAAAAAATAAACATAATATGCGCATGCGTCACTGTATCCGACTCAGCTATATACTCAGTTATAACTGCATGAAGATATTACATGTCTAGTACATAGACATACCCACACGTTTACTTTATCGGATAACGGCAATGGATTCTTCACCAGAACAATGAGATAAAATATGTGTGAATTTATTTAAATATCACGTGTTAATATCCCTAACCATCGACATGTCATATACCACGAGTTAACCATGATGCTTGGTAAGTCAAATCCTCTCAAAGTACAACTCGATACCCCAAGGCATTTCCAGGATGCAAATATATCATTACGCAATTTTTGTGTGCTATATACCATACTGAACTAGAATTATAAGACTGACTATCTGAAAGTTTACTACGAGTGGTTAAATAACTATCAGGACCTGTTTTAGGGATTGAAAACGAAAGGCCTCTCGTGCGGCATTAACTGCCATCGTTAATGGTATTTCTCTAACATCTTCAGCCAGAAAGCATTTGTATTTTGTTGTTCTCTCTGTCTTTGAAATTGAACACAAGGATAAAGGCTTGTAAGAAATGTGCCAATATGTGACACAGAACAGCTTTATTCTGGCATAAGTCCACATCAGCACCGGTAAAATTCGAATTTGACCATGTCTATTTTTCAAGGTAAAGCATCTTTTGGAAGAAACGTTTTTTAAAGAATGTTTCATTTATACTACCATTATTGTGGGAGGAAACCGGTCAGGACCAGGGGAAAACCAGAGACCATCCAACGTACCGCCGGTGAGGAAGCCTGCATAAGCTGGATTTGAGCGGTCAGCGACCGTATTGGTAAAAGATTGTTGGGTCAATGTTCTGCACCAGAGAAACGTTTGAAATAGATTTTACTACATCTAAGTATCATTGTTGGACGGATGTGAAATTATGCAAATATTCTTCTTCTGAGGGGAAAGCTTGTCAAGACCGATGGTTTATACTTGGGGTAGAAACTTGAAATGTAGAAATGAAAACAGAACCCAAATTATTACAGTGTTAAAATTCACGTACGCCTCTTCAAGATATCCAAAGAAAACTTTTAGATAGATCTTCTAATATACATAAGTATCAACAGCGGACGGAGATCAAATTGTACAAATATGTTTCTTCTTATCGAAGACAACTCACAACACCAATGGTTTAACTGGGTCTTTGCCGTGAGTTGAAAGTAAGGGTTTATGACGCGTGGTATGCTCGCTACTATGTATAGCCGAGTTCATGGACTAACGAGAACTGGCGTAAATGGATCCAAAGCACTTAACTCAACTAACGATTGCTGGCTCCTCAGAAACAGATTCCAAACCTTAATAAGAAGTGTCAAGTGAAATGCGCAAAAGATTCGGGACTTGTGTCCGAATAAACACCATTTTGCGAGCTAATCTGTGGCATCGGGATGAGCGGTGTGGAATCCCAACTATGGGAAATAAACACATACTAATTGTGCAATAAATTTTCGCGTTTTTCCTTCTTTGATTGATTTATTGATAAAATACCACTTGGCTAAACCACATCTGATATACCCTTAACTGTTATGACAGAACCTTCACAACGAGTTTACGTTTCAATTCTTTGTAACTCACTTCCATGCCACGGATTTAAATTAGTGTAAAAATTATTAACAGATATGGACGAATCCATACCGAACCTATCTGTCTTATATACACTGATATTTTGTGTCACAGAAGGATGTCATATTGAATCTCAGCAGACTAATAATAGAATAAGAATAAGAATCGACTAGGCCTAGAAGATAATTAATGTACATTAATCTGAAAGATTCATTTATTGAACATATAGGTGTGACGATTTCAATAGGCATCGTGGCCTCCGTCAAAGACCCAGTTAAACCATTGGTGTTGTGAGTTGTCTTCGATAAGAAGGTCTTCTATAAGAAGGTCTGCCATCAACCTGTGGATGGTAGTAGGTGCCCCCAGGCTCCTCCCACCATAATGCGGCTCGCCGTCGTATATATGAAATATCCTTGAGTACGGCATAAAGCAACAATCAAATAAATAAATAAACAAATAAATAAATAAAGCAATAGGCATCACACGTTATTACCACATAAACGCCTTAACCCCAAGCTTCCAATGAAAATAATTTTCGTGTGCGTAAAAATGGAAGGAGTATCCATAATTCCGCTTAACCCATGGGTAAGAGCCAAATAAGTATCGTGTTGATAAAGTATAATCCCATGTGGGATATATGATCATCAATCAAAGCACAACGGATATGCATATTTCTGAATATCGAGAAGCAACTTTAAAACTAGCAATGTGCACGATTTAGATACTGCATGATTGAGTGGATGCTCCTGGGCCATTTCTGTGTCTTTTGAAAATAAATCTTCAAACTTCAAGCCCCATCCCAACCAGCGGCAACAACATTTGCATCTGTGACCCCAGTCGTTATCCACAAATAAAATTTCAAGGTAAAATATTTTCGTTAACATTTTGTATAATTGTTAATTATGTATCATTAATCTACCATCAGTGAAACAAGACAGAATTTCTCTGATCAGTTTTAGTGTTTTCGAACAAATGCAAAGCATCTTTTGAAACAGGTTATATGTAACAGTCAGTTAACACAATTTCTTGTTTCTTAATTTTATTAACATTCTAGCCTAATGAATTAGCTATGGGTCGCCCAAACCACTAATTCAGGGTGAATTTTACAGCAAATTGTGCATGAAGTTTGGAATGTGAATGTAAAGGGTATATGTTTTCCGGTCGCGATATAGTTTTGAGGAATCCGGTGAAGGAATTTCATATTGGAATGTCCGAGGCAACGCTAAGAGGGGCGGAGCGGTTAAGAGGGAAGCTAAGAGGAAATGTGTGCCTGCAGCGATAAATATGATCATCATACAAATTCCACGCGTTCTGAAGGAGAGCTGCAATAAAGCTACATCTCGAGGGTGAGAGGAATTGAGATGTGGGGAAGAGGGACAACGTTATCTCACGAATGAATGAAAGCTTCCTTTATGAAGCTCGGATGTCGTCCGATCGAGATGCAATAAAGCTGAAAAGATGCTTCAAACTAAAGAACCCTTAACTATGTGGTAAAAGAGAACTTTCACGACGTTGCTGTTTGGCTTTAAACAGCCCGGGGACAAGCGGATTTCTGGTCTGAGATGGGGGATAAAGATACAAAAATTGTGTTACAATATCTAAAACAGAAGATTCTGTAGAACCACAGGCTGCAGAATGTAACCGGTTTTGTACATGTAAATATCTATTCCACGTGAAACGTTTTGATGGTAAATTCACCACTAAATATTACAAACTCAATACAAAATCTAGACTTAATCAACGCCCTCGGTGGCCGCTGGGTTGGCCTGCTAGCGTAGCACAATTGCCGAGGGGGCTCTCACAAATCGCTGTGAGTTCAAGTTCAACTCATGCCGGCTTCCTCTCTATTCATGCGAAATAAGGTCTGTAACCAACCTGCGGAGTGTCGTGGGTTTTCCTTGAACTGTGCCCGATTTCCTCCCACCATAATGCTGGTCGTCGTCAGTTTTCCGCCAGAACTCTATAACTATTTTTTGGGCTAGGGATAAACCACCGACCTTTGGCAACTCACGAATTCTCACGTGTCACACAATATTGGTGGAAGGCAAGTGGATTTCGCTATAATAGGTGTTTAAGTTTGGAGTGGTATGGTTTGGAGCTGCGAAGCTTACTCACTGAGATACACCTCTCTCATATATTTTTAATGATATCATTGTTATGTATTACTATTTGCTGCTGATTTCCTGCACCAACAACTTGTTAATTACCCTTCTACATAGGCATACGTACCCTTTATAGACTTATATCTTCTATATAGACACATGTTTCTTCTTTATATATTGATATACATGTATCAGTCATTCAATTCTTAAAAAAACAAATCGGAGCCTAAAAGCCTTCCTTTTATGTATTTTTCTTTCATTCACGAGACGGTGGTCTAGACTGATTCAAGCAATGGCAAGAGGAAAACCTTGTTTCATTTAGCGATATCAACGTGGCGGAACGTGCTTTCGCACGAGTCACGCTGTGAGTTGAACATATTACAAAATGCTGTTGTAAACTTTATTGTTTGGCTTCTTTTTGCATTTGACGAAATGCCCACCAACTGGTTGAACTCCTGGATTCGAGCCTTTACCTGTTTCACAGACAGAAGCTTTTCTTTTACCAGGTCTACATATATCTGATCTAAGAGTATATACCCTTTTCAACCTTTGAAGTATTTATACCCAAGAATATTTAAAGACTTGACATTTGTGAGATTCACTCTGCCCACCTATCAGGAAGGGAAAAGATCTGGGCATGCATGCACTGAATGAGTGTGTGCCTCTGTACATAAAAGTGCATATTGATGTAGAATTTTAAATTATTGCTACGGCCAAGAAGACCCAGGAAAAGAAAGAATCTGTACACCTGAAGTGTAAGTTTACGCCCTTTCAGCAGTACATATAATTAGGTTACTTTCCATGTCATTTGCCTTGAAAACTGTAATAAAAAGGTTCGATGGCTTGGACACTTAATATTATGCGCATAGTCTTTGTCGTTATTTGGACTATCTCATATGTTTATATCTCCGTAAGACAGTTTTAAACGTTTCGGAAAATAACTTATAACTCGATTGCATGGTGGATAGTTTCAGACAAGGTGGTAATTTGACATTTCACTCAGTATGTACTCAGATTTAGGTCAAACCGTTTTTACAACTTGTAGTACGTGACTCACGAATGTCGCCAACACTTGAACCCTTTGCCAGTGTCTGGGTGGCAGTAACTCATTCAAACCGATCGTCTACTTGAACTCAACTAAAAACCCATAATAAATCAAAAGGGCTGCTTTTAACTGACATTTTTGACAAAAAAATAAAATGCAACTGATATCGAGTCATGTCTTTTCTTCAAAAGCTCCAACAAAAACATCTCTCTTGAATGAAAAGGAAAAACTCTTAAACACATCAAACAGATCAAAACTGGCGTTTCTCAAAACAATTATCTGGCCTATAAAAGCAGTGGCCACACATGCATTGTATACACCCATGCACGCATGCAGTGAACCTGCAATGGCATGTCGCTGAATATGAACTATACGGCACACATGTATCGTTAACCAAAAAGCAATCGTACAACAGTGTTGTAGATCGTTACAACGTGTAGAATTAGTAAGCTGGTTTCAAAGAAATTTAAAATCTGGCGACAATATCACATTAGACACCATTTCAGGATGAGTGAAAGACCTATATACACAATACATGTTTGACTGTTAATGAATTTGCTTTAAACACTCATGTGCATTGTTTAAATAACATGACTGATGTAAACATTGACTGACAAATGTGCAGAAAAGCTGTAGTTCATTAGAATCAATCAATCAATGAATAATTTAATTAACAGTTGAAGCACGATATCATGTTAACTCGTATTGAAGTTGCTGACAGAAAATACATCTTTATAGACATCAACTCTTCGTTAGCAAGCACGCTGACATTGCAAAAACGTATGCTTAGAATTCTTTCAATATTTAGCATTCTTTTACCACTTTAGTATAAGGGCTAATCTGATTAGAACACTGTGGTGTAAGTTCAGAGTTTGTGGCGGTAGAACTGAGGCAACATGGCCATGTGATGATGTAAGGCGGCTTTACATCGCCGCACAATCTGGTATAAGCCGCCATGCTACAACCATAAAAAGATACGGTAGAAGTCATTCTCAAGAGTATCGTGTCGTGTCACATACTTTATAGGCTTGGATGTCATTATATCACGCTGAACAACAGCGAACGTTTTTTGAACTAAGGGTTTCCTCTACTCGAATCTGACACTTTGTAGGGGTTTACAGAGTTGTTTTACACCCTGTGGACTTGAACTGGTCATGACCTCAAGCACGCATACTCAATCTTCATTTGCTTGCACAGAAAAAATGTGAGTGAGAATGATTACTGTATTCAGTTTTTGTGGGAAAATTTATTGTTATGATATAGCTGTATTGAATACAGAAGAATGTAAATGTGGGTCAACGTAACCCGAACAGTGTAATCTAAAAAGCAAGGAGCCATAAAAAAGTACAATTATTATAACTGTGTATGGCTCAAATACCACTGAAACCAGGACCCGTTCAAGAAAATACTACTCTCCTTATGTAGAGGACCGTAGCAGTAAGTCTTCTCGACCTCTGATGAAAAGCCCGCACATCTCGCATACGTTGACGTAAACATAGCTATTTAACATAATCCTGCCCGACCATTGGAAACGACTCTACTATCTCCTGGCGGGAAGTCGTATACGGTAAATGACAACTGACATGCGCAGACACCAATAGATCTATATACGACAATAATGCGATTCGATGGCCACGCCAAAGAAATGGAAAGATTGTGTGGATTTCAAAGTTTACTGTAGAATTTGTTTAGCACAACTAGTATCCAAAGTGAATAATCGTGATGTGACAGTCCAAACGCGTGATTTGAAGACGGAAAGCAAGACTTCTAAGGAGCTCCTGGACGCTCACCACTTCGTCTTCCCAGACGCTGTTGTGGTAAAAGGAGAGGGCTATGTCTGCATGCCATATTCCGTGAGATTAAATGAATTGAAAACGGCCATTCGGAAAGAGAACCTATAGGTTAGGACGGTCTGGTGTAGAGAGACTACAAGCCTACCTAGGTGGCCTCTGGCTTGAAAAAAAAACACCCTCATAAAATTGTATCGACGTCAACCCCTGAACAGAAAGAGTTTTTTAGACCACGAAGAAAAATATTCTCGCAATGCTTAATAATTTGGCGAGACGATGAACAGATTAAAAAGTGGACGTTTGAAAGTATCCATTAAGTGCAGTGGGCAATAAAATACCGTCAGCTCAAAAGTATTTTTAAATCTTTTTTTCTTACAAGAAAAATATGATGACCCCTTAGACATACTGAGGTAGATGCATTCCGTAAGTTTTCTAAAGATATGCTACACACAATAGATGACAATGACATAGGAAAAGCTTATTATGCCTTGTATGCAGATGATCTTTCCTTTTACATGTGGAGAGTCCTGTAATATGGTGTGTTTAACCTGGGACTATGATAGTCCTAGGTTAAACATATACATATATGCATTGGTTTAGAACAAAAGACATCAGAGTGAGAATGCATCTGTAATGTGAAAGTATTGCACTGATAATGTGTACAGGTGAGCTAGGTTTTTTTTCATATGTGGAAATCCAAATGTTACCAAAGTAAACCGATTTCATATTCGCTGTTTCGTGTTTTCCGTTGTGTCAGTGTCTTCTGTTTATCTAACATTCCCATCCTGTTACTTTATTTATTTATTGGATTGGTGTTTTATGCCGCACTCAAGAATATTTCACCTATACGACGGCGGCCAGCGTTATGGTGGGAGGAAACAGGGTGCCCACAGTCCTTGAAAAATACAAGTTCGTTTTGAAAGTCCTTAAAAAAGACAAATACTCCTGGAAAGTCTTTGAAAATACTAGTTTGTCCCGAACATAAATATTGTCTGCTGACCGCCGAGTCTGTATATCGGGAACTCGCTGATAATTCTCCCATAATCTGGGCTTCCGCTCGCACTAGCCATTGTCTCAAATTTAGAACAATTTTTAGAAATGGCGATAAAATTTGAAAAAATACAAATGTTTTTGGCGAGAAATTTATTTACTTAAGAAAAGATACAAACGTTAA
The DNA here is from genome assembly GCF_032854445.1 of Liolophura sinensis. Classification (NCBI taxonomy): domain Eukaryota; kingdom Metazoa; phylum Mollusca; class Polyplacophora; order Chitonida; family Chitonidae; genus Liolophura; species Liolophura sinensis. The sequence goes on from NC_088302.1 coordinate 13,772,708, forward strand.
ACAAAATCTATCATGAGCTTTTTCTGTTTTTTTTTTGTCAGATTTTTGCAAGTTTTCTTATGAAATTAATCCACTTACTTTAATTTCGAACGACCTCATCACGGCGAAACAACAACAACAACACAGTTGTATGACGACATAAATCTACACAGGGGGTTCAGCATTGTTGCAAGTTGACTTACATTAAATAACGCTTGAAATCATTTTTGTTAAATAACGAATGAGAATTTTGGGGGATGCCTTTCATCGCCAATTGTAAAAAAAAATTATCAAGGGAAAAAAATCAAGGCAGAGTTACACCTGTAAATGAAGTTACCTCCAATTAAAAATTTAAACTTTTCCACTTAATAAACTATTTCTTGGGGATCCGAAGTAAATTAAATGTTTCAGATGTGCCGTTACATAAATGTGTACGCCGTCTGGTTTTCTCCTGTCAGACTGTGTTACTCCTATGTACTGATCATAGTGTTGCATTTAAATAAACTGAATTTACAAATTAAATTCGTAACAAATTCTTCTGATAGAGGCAGTTACATTTTACTAGGATCCTACAGATAGGTTGAAAAAAGGATTGATTTTTAAAAAAAAAAAAACACATACACGCCGCCAAGCATTTGTCCATTATATTGAGGGCAATTGTTCTACATGTAACGTTTGATAGGCTCCAGATATAGCTGGAAGAGACCAAACTGATTCTAGCAGCTACACCAAGGCAGATAAAAACGAATTACAGAAGGATATAATTTGCACCATGGTATGCTTGAACTAGCCTTGAAAATGACCAAAAACTCCCGGAAAACTTCTTGAAAACCCCTTGAATTTCGTTTTCATAAACCTGTATGAACCCTGGGAAACCTTGCAGAGCCCTGAGGGAACCTACCCATCCTGTTAAAGCAGTCTAAGACCAATTTGTCTTGCACATTTCATGGTGTGCATTTCAGTGCATCAAATGTGGGAAGGTTTGCCAGCAACTTGCCAAATGTTGGTGATTTACATCAGGCACTTTGGTTTCCTCCACTGTTAAAACATTCTTCAGTGTGTCGTTCGAGGGCGGTCAAATACATAAACCTGGTAAAATCTAGTACACAGGTGTTTAATACCGCTTGGTCACGCTGTTTCTCTTTCATGTTTTCATGCAGTAGCTCATTATTTTCGACACTTGGTTCTGGCAAAGCACTGACCAGAACAATTATACATACATGTAGAAATAAATTATGGCTAAATGAAACCCTCTCTACAGCGGGTTAATTCCACCTTTACTCCACCCCATCACCAACAGCTTCTACATGTATCAAAGTTATTTTTGACAGCAGGGTACAGGTCATCGCTCTGTGAGTGATGAACTTCCAATTCCTAGCACATGATGTGGAGGATCAGTTCAGGCTGTTGAGAATTTTCTTGCTTTCATTGTGACAATAAGTGATGCTTCAAGGGTTCACTGAAGACCACCTGTCTTCTAACTATTTGGAATACAAGCCTGAGAGTAGTTAAGTAGAGTGGTTAATTTCAGGTTTTTTCCAACACTAAAACTGACAACTGGCCACTGTACAAGTGAAAACTTTTGAGTATGGTGTTCAAAAATCAATGAAAAATATAAACCTGATACCCACTGATCAGTTCACAGGGTCACAAAATATTTGTATAGCTTATGATTTAATTTAAACTACCATAAATACTGGTTCTACTTCGAAATTAAGTAAACCACATACATGTAAATGGGCATACAGTATCTGCAGAATATTAGATGGTCTAGACAATTTAGTGAAGCTTAAAAGTTACTCAATCTGGAAAAAGGCCTTACCACCATCGCAATGGTGTTTCTATGCATGCATAGTCTTAATACATTAAAAGGTTGATGTTTATTGTACGAAGCCTTAGCCTGATTAATGAATAATTTTCTTCTAGTGTACATGTAAGAGATCAACATGTATACCAAAATGCCATAGCTTGAGTTTTATTACAAGAATATTAACTATTTCAAAAAATGTTACTTTTGGTGCTGAAACTTTTTATTTCCCAGTAGAATGTGATATATAATAATAATAATAATATCTTTATTTATCGAAAAAAAAAGCAACAACATAACCAATAATGCTGTCCGCACAACTTTCCCAACCAGCAGGAGAAGTAGGGTAGTGGGAGACGGGCCATTACCGACCCCTTCACACACCCCCTGCTGGCTGAAACCCCCTACACACAGTAATAGAGAAGGAACCATGTCAGTGGAAGATGGCCCTTTTCCCATCCCATTTGGACTGAACAATGCACATGTGTGCAAGAGTGTTACAGGGACCTATTCTTAAGAAAAGGTTTTCTATAATAATACACCTAAGTAAAAATTTGAAAATTAATAAAATAACTATAAATAAAAATGAAAAGTAGCAAAACAATATATATATATTTTAGGTTTAACATATCACATTTAGACTCTAAACAAGAAAAGTTAAGAGACGGGGGACATCATCCCATGTACCAAGCAAACCCAACACCTTTCTAAAATCAATGGAACTCTCAGAATCAGGAAATATGCGCAAGTAAGTCATAGACAAAATTTATGGTCATTTAGCACACATGTATAAACCAGAATACATAATTTTTTTTTTTTTTTTTTTTTGATTGGTGTTTTACGCCGTACTCAAGAATATTTCACTTATACGACGGCGGCCAGCATTATGGTGGGTGGAAACCGGGCAGAGCCCGGGGGAAACCCACGACCATCCGCAGGTTACTGGCAGACCTTCTCACGTACGGCCGCCAGCATGAGCTGGACTTGAACTCACAGCGACCGCATTGGTGAGAGACTCCTGGATCATTACGCTGCGCTAGCGCTGTAACCGACTGAGCCACGGAGGCCCCCTGAGAATACATAATTAGCTATCCCACTGTGGCCATGCAATCATATTATCATGATAATATATTTGTAGATGTGTCAATATTTAGGACTCATTTCATTTGTTTTTGAGACAAATATTCTGCTGCAGAGAACAATTTAGAGCATTGATGTACATGTATAATACTTTCATTAACCACATATTAGCCATTTGGGCATACGAAACAACATCTAGTCTCTTAGTTCATCAACATCATGAGAATGACCTCTTGGTCTGATGATCCAGAATCTGACGAACAAATATCATCAAACATTTCTCGAAACACTTTCAAAATCTTTTTGATGAGTGATGAGAACAGACGTTTGATAACTCAACCATGTCCCCATCCACGAAAATTAACGAAGAATGGCACATGAGATTATCTATATCAGCTTCCTCAAGTCCCTCATACTCTGCTTGCAATGCATGTAATCGAATGTTGAGATGTTTTCTCTGAGAAATTGATACTTTTCGCTGCAAAGTATCTGAATCGTCAACATCTCTCATAATGGAATTTGCCTTCTGCAATATCCTCAAAATCGTAGTCCTCGCCAATATACGCTGCTGGTATGCCTCTCTTGATTAGGGCTTTCATAAGAGACTTCATAAGGCTCACCAGAAAGACACAACGATAACAATAGTTTTGTTGACGTTGTTGGTGTTGGCGTAAGGTTACCATTGTCAGCGCCTAGAAGCACAATGATTTCCCTGCTCCAGTCTCCCGGCACACAAAAACATCTTTTCCCTGTGTAATTTCTTGCAGATACTGTCTCTGATATGTGTGCAGCTCCTTTATCCCGAATTTCAGACAAACAAGAGCCTCGACTTCACTGCTAATTTCCTCGCATTCGTGTTATCCGGTCGACATCTTACTTCACACCCCGACTTCAACCAATAAAAATTCTTCCGCGAAGGCTTCTTTTAGCACACGACAGGTTCACAGGAAACTTGACAAGCGGAAACACACGAGGGGTTGACATAGAACTGGTCCAGAGGAAAAACACGTTCACATGGAAGCTGGTTCATAAGAAACACACGAGAGGTTTATAAGAAACAAGTCATAATACTGTCGGAAAGATATGCTGCGCAAATACACAAAACTTTACATAGTAGAACTTTAGGTGTGCCATTTGAAAGGTGCTGAAGTGTCAGATGGGTTGCCTTCACGGACGGTTGGCCTAATTTTTTCTAATTCCCAGCTGAATAACAGCGCTTATGATTTATGCAAAAAAAAAATCCAGACTTACTAATTTACACGAATAATAAGTACATATATATTATCTCAATAGTTAGGTATTTAATTGGCATTTTACGCCATACAAATGAATACTTCATTAATGTTACGGCCGTCATTTTTATGGGAGAGGAAACCTGATGAAGTCTGTCGGGAAACCATCACATTTTCCTCCATTTTCCGGTCCCATGATGTTGATGGTTGAAGAAACCTGCTATAGACTATAGTGAAACCCTCAAACTCTTGACAACTTCTTGGGGTTGTTTATGGGTGGAGGAAACGGCCTGCTGTAATGTGCAGTGAAACCATCAGATAATTGATGACGTTAGGTTAAAGAATAGAAACCTGGTAAAATCTGTAAGCAAACCATTACATTTCCTGAAAGCCTTCTTGCGTTAGATTGGTGTGTTGGAAAAACCTGTTATAGTATACCGGGAAACCTAAACTTCCTGACAACTTAAAGATATTGGAAAAAACCTGGTAAAGAATGTAGGGAAACCATCACGCGCCTTGACACTCTCATGACATTAGGTTGATGGGTAGAGGAACCTAGGAATAATATAAGATTTTAGATAATATATAATTAAATCTATTGGGAATCCAACATATCTGCTGACAAACCGCTGACCTCATTAAGGTAGACGAAACCCGGTAAAGTGTTTAGGGGAAGCCTTCTGACAACCTCTTGACCTTATAAGGGTGAAAAAACCCTAGCAAATTTTATAGGGAAACCACAAAACCTCCTGACGACATTATGACGTCAGATTAATGAGTGGGGTAAACCTGCTAAAGTGTACAGGGAAGCCACGAAAAATCCTTACAATCTGATGACGATATAAGGGTTAAGGAAAACTGGTAAAGTGTATAAGGAAACCACAAAGCTTCCTGACAATCTCCTGACGTTATACGGGTGGAAAAAACCTACTAATGTTTATAGGGAAACCACAAAACCTCTTGAAAACCACATGACGCCAGGTTGGTGAGTGGAGGAAACCTGGTAAAGTGTATAGGGAAACCACAAAACCTACTGACAATGTGCTGACGTTATAAGAGTGAAAGAAACCTGGTAAAGTGTATAGGGAAACCACAAAGCCTACTGACAATGTGCTGACGTTATAAGAGTGAAAGAAACCTGGTAAAGTGTATAGGGAAACCACAAAGCCTACTGACAATGTGCTGACGTTATAAGAGTGAAAGAAACCTGGTAAAGTGTATAGGGAAACCACAAAGCCTACTGACAATCTGCTGACGTTATAAGAGTGGAAGAAACCTGGTAAAGTGTATAGGGAAACCACAAAGCCTACTGACAATGTGCTGACGTTATAAGAGTGGAGGAAACCTGGTAAAGTGTATAGGGAAACCACAAAACCTCATAAAGTTTACAGAGAAATCACAAAACCTCCTGACAACCTTGATGGGTGGAGGAAACCTGGTAAATGATATAGGATAAGCATCACACCTCATGACAAATTTATAATGTTAGATTTACGGGTGAAAGCTTACGTGTAAATGAAAACTGTCCTAAAACGTCTTGACTTAATAAGATGATGGGGTGAAGGAGACTTTAAGAAGGTATCCGATTTTTGATAGTATGTAACTTAACGTATTCGGAAGCCATCGTATCTCATAACAGCCTTCTGGCATAAGCCCGAAGCCTTCCCACGCAACAATATTCAAACTCTTGACCTAACTGTCTGAGACTCGGTAGAGATTCATACTCATCAGTTTTTGGTGATTCGAAAAATTTGACATTTAACCTTTATGACAAGCTGAATGACCACGCAGTTCATTATTAATGGCATATAGAACAAATGGATGTAGCAGATTTATTTTATTAACAATGTGTAGGCCTATACAGACTGGGATGTAGCTTAGTCACTGTATGACAATGCTGTTTATCGTCAGTTGATTTGTCGCCGTAAAAATGTCGTGATTAAATATCTAAGAATAACATTCAGTCTATCCTCTTATAAAATTAATGCGCAGCCTGCCGTCAGAATGGTTAAGTAATTTGCCAAAACCACGCCAAACAGTCAGATGATTGATTGTCACGCGATATATGCGGAACAGACCGTGCGTCAGACAAACGTTGTCCGACAGGGCAGTCCTGTCGCCGTGATACGCCTACGTTTTTGGCCTGATTTAGAACATTTCTCTCCAATTGGTTAGTTTGTGGTCACGTGGCAGCTGTGTCAAGCCATTAGGCTGCTATCAATTAATCTGATGCCTGGGTAAGGTTATTAAGTATAGGAATTGTCTGTATGTATATGCATCCTTCGACCTTTTGTCTCTGTTAATGGTGAACTGTGGATCAAAATGTGTGATCGTAAGGTATTATACTACAACAACTTTGTTTCCATTGGTTGCTGAACTCTAACCAATCATAGAGGCCATGCAGGAGGAGTCATGCATGATGCTAAATTGACTCATGACAACATTAAAGTTGTTTTAATCACAGAAGCAAACAGACGATAATGTTTAATATAAACCATGCCAAAAAAAACAAAACAAGAACGTTTTATTACATTAACCAATGATGACGGCTCTAGTGAAATTGTTCCTTTTGTACTGTTATTCTCACTTTAAAAGGGCAATATTTCTAACAAAAGAAAGTGGTAACAGAGGTTAATTTCACTACAAGGAGTAAGTAAATTAACAGATGGAGCAGGGATTGGATATGTAGCGGATCAACACACCCATAGCATTCCTGGCGTGCCAAACACATTGACAAACAAATACACGTAATGATACTGTTGTTTTAACATTAAACACCAGATCTCAGACTTCCGAGCAGTAATTTTCGCCTGCTTGACATCTGAGCATCAGCTTGATTGGATCAAAGGGCTCACCTGGGTTGAATAAAGGGAATTCCGGTGTGCTGCAGATGGGATGATACAGCTTGGCGGATCCTAACAGAAAGCATGCACTCTATACTGAGCGACTATGACTGTGCTAGTCAGACTTTTAGACTAGCTTAAACAGCAGTATTTGATGTATTGGTTCACGCAAGTAGTGCTGCGGGACACGTATTGAAATCGTTCCGATTATCATCATTATTTATTCGATTTTGCGTGCCACCTTCAGCCTAGACCGTTTGCAGTATAATATTGCAGTATTATTCCCTGATGCTTGAAGTTGTGCACCACGGAGCCTGACCGTTTTGTATGTCAGGTGGTCTGGCGGCCATATTGCATTTTGTATGAAATCGTTCAAACATCTTTTTCTGAAGAACCGCTGCACCGATTATTCTGAAATTTGATATGCAAGTAGACCGTTGGTAGTTACATTAAGTTTGTTGAAATCGTTGACTTCCAGTAACAACTGTGGAAGTTCTCCAATAGTTAAAGTCATAACTAGTTTTGAAATTTCATCTTTTTCACCTTCTTTGGTCTATTTCGAGGCGCGGATTCCGAATCTGTTTTTTTTTTGCATATCTTTGTAACTTTTTGAGATATAGTCAAAAAACTAAGTTTCGTAATTCCAATGATCTGTAACTCGAGAGCTATCGCAGCTAGAAATGTGAAACTTGCCCTAAATTGTAGCTCAAGACATGCTCTTTCTGTAATTTGCAACGGATTTGAGCTGCAGCCAATAGTTTTCTCGCTAGAAGAGTTTAAATGACCACACCGTTTTATCTTTTAGAAATAGATGTTAATCCTATTGCTTTAACATTGAGTTAGATGGAAACTGGACTAGGTTTATGGTATTTTTTTAATGCTTTCTGCTCCACTGTCCATGATTTCTCGAAAATCGATGTTGTACGATGACATACATCTGTGCTGTTTTCTATCTGAAGGCGTAGAATAACCACAACAACAAACGACGAAACTGATTTGCAGTTCTAGTTTATTTAATTCCTTTTTTTTTTACACCGTACTCAAGAATATTTCACTTATACAACGGCGGCCAGCATTATGGTGTGAAGAAACCGGGCAGAACCCGGGGGAAACGGGTTGCAGGAAGACTTTCCCACGCTAGACAGTTGTAAGACAGCTAGACAGCGTCTTGGTTACGACGCCATTATATGTCATTTGACACAGCGTTTTGTGGTTAAGGAAGTTTATACTTCATATTTCTTCCCCGAAACTTTCTTTGTAGCAAGTAAAAATGTGTTATCCCGTACACATGCAGCGTCTCTGCGTTCTTCATCATAATTATGTGTTACTCCACTTAACTGGGCCTGTATAGGGGCTATATATACAAGGACATGGTTTGAGTAAAATCTCCCCTTGAGTTAACAGTTGCAATCAAAGCTCAATTGAGATACATGATATTTTAAATTTTTTAAAAATTTTTTTAAAATATTTTTATTAAAGATAGATTATATAATATACACGGTTCACGATATAAATTTACACTCACGGAGCATTGTGGACTGCTTCTATTTACATAACTCCGTTCTAATTTATTCAAGCAACCAAACGAACTACGAAAATGTATAACTGAAAAGCGTTTAGCACAAACCAATAAAGAACAATTTATAAGTGTTGAAAGTTGTTTTGGAAATTTGACTAATGGTTATTGACCCGCTGAATTATATGGTTGGTACATGTGTATACATGAATGCGTTACGACTACTACTGCACGTACTTGTGGAGGAATTCTGTCGACAGCATTGCAGCAGAATTCTTGTGTTCAGCATTAAAGTCATTTCCTCCGGGAATTGTGCTGCTTACTCGGATCATCCGAAACAGACAACCGGAATGGCTGCCAGCTTCCGACACTCCTGGAAATGCGGTGGATAATTATAAATGCCAGCTGATGTAACAATAAGAATAATAAGACGTTTTCAAAGAACAAACAAACAACAAGCGATTCTATTGTCCGGTCAAGAGGATAAACTGATTGTTCGTCTGGTAAGACCCGGGTTCAATTCCCAGTTCCTTCAAGCCGAATCGTGGCACCACCTGATATGGAATGTTGGCTTAACAGGGGTGAATAGATCAAGTACATATGTATTGATCGACTTGGCCTGTCAAATATGGTGTCTTCGACATGGCGTTCCTGCGAGGCAGCATTTTAAATACACTGTGTAGAATTGGTACCAGACATAATGTCTACCTAGGCCTACATGTTTACACGATTCATGAAGTCGCAAGGTCACTAATTCCAAAGTTTAAGAAGCCATAATATTGATAAACTGGGGGACGTGTCTAAGTATAATTACTGTTATCTTCATGCTAGATAAAATTAAAAATGAACCTTGCAACACCCTTGCATAGTGCTCTACATTACAGCATTACGGGGATGGCACAACAATAGGTGGCCTGTTGTCAGTTATACTGACTATTGCATTGGGTACTTCACTCATTGGGATTTGAAATCGGACCTCTGTACATTTGTCCAGCTCTCATCTGAGCTATTGGGTATTCCTCGTTTGCCAGTGCTAATACAAGCACTACAAAATGGTCCTATTACACCCTTCTGTAGGGGCCTGTTAAGGCCATCATCATACCATAGTACTATCTTTTCTCGGTCCTGACACTTTTCAACAACAACAACAATACCGCCTCGAACAAAATACCCTTTCCCCCAACTATTTAAAAGGACTAAAGATAAACGTGTTTCCATTTTCAATATAGAGGATTAAATTTTTCGAGATACTGGATCTATTTTTTCGAGCAAATTTTTTATCTGCAATTATCAGTAAACATCTATTAAAGCTTCTAAATGAGTTGTTTCGTATATCTGCACAACAATTAATTTAATTTAATTCATTTATTTAAAGCGCCACAAAATACATTGCTGGGGATTTACGTTTGGCCTGTGGTATTTGTTGAGATAAATTGTCGTGTTGAGAAACATAAGTTTCCTTGAGTGTTAAAAAGTGTTTGAAGCTTGTATGAACATAGAAATTTGCAGCATTCTTTCAGGTTAACGTAAGTTAACTTAATGGGTACCTTTAAGCTCTGTTCGAGAAACTTACTAAATTGGTAAGGCGAACATAATCGATAATACGAAGTAAACGTATGTGGTAAACCTATGTAGTTTGTCACGGCACTATGTGTAATGAATAACATCTTAAAAGCTTCATATAAGACCACATCAATATCGCTAATATATTAGTGAAATACACAGTTTTTTTTACAAGCCTATACATGTGCGTCACATACGTATTAATTAAGGTGAATTTTAATATTTAGAAAACTTCGTCCAACTTTAGTCACTAAAATGGCGGTTTCATGCAGCGAATGACTCTTACCAAAAATTAAACCAATGTGTAAATCAGTTCCCGCCTTTGGCGGCCTCGACTGGGTGATCTCCTAGCTTGATCACCTCAACCTCAGACTCGGGAACGGTAGATCCAGGGTCAATCCTGGGTCGAGTCACACCTAAGACCTTAAAGGAGGAAGTTGTAACTTCCTCGCTTGATGTTCTGCATGAAGGGGATAGTGGAACGACTGATTGGCCCGTATCGGTATAATGGCTCAGTGGGTGCTCCTTACTTGCCATCGGTAAGGCGTCTCAGTGCAGCAGCACTAGATAAAAGAGCGAAAAAAATCTGTCCTGCTTCAAGGAGGCTCATTACATGCTTCATTGTCAAAAAATTGCTAAGTACGACGCTGAACCCCAAGCACTCACTCACTCACTCACTCAACCTCAGACGGTAACTGTAACTTATTTCCAGAGTAAGGGCGATAGCACGGCTAACCTCTGGCCAAAGGGACGTAACTTCTGCATACATATACACACATAATAAGTTTATCTACAATGTATCCTGTAACCCAGGCCACGTGGGTAATGTAGGGGTGAGTTGTAAATTGGTGGCAAACGAACAATAAATGCTCAGTGGTTCGTTCACGGCTAAGTGTAAAAAAAACAAAAAACAAAAAAAAAACAAAAAAAAAAACGAACAAACAAAAAAAAAAAAAAACAAAACAACAAAAACAAACAAATAAACAAACAAACAAAAAATATATAGAGGTGGACAATACCTGCAAACATGACCTTTGTTCATTTAATTTTAAGTTCATATAAAAATTACGTAGAACAATAATATTACCAACAGTATGACTACATTTAATATTTCTATTTGACTTTATGTACAGTTGAAGTATAGAGCTATATGCCTACCTACATGCACATGTACATGTATAATGAGCCTATAGGCTATACGTCGTCATGTACCCACACGTATAGGCCCTACGTGGTTAAAACTTCATTTATGCTCTTCTTTTTCTGATGGAACCATAGTTGTTATGTGGAGGGGTTTTTGTCTCTTAAATTAAAACTGAAAGGAACATACGTTTCCTGGAGGAAAGGGAAAGACTAAAAACTGCATGAACTTAAATAGCTTTGTTAACTATCTGTCGATCGCCGACTACATGCATGTCAGAAATGTCAGAATTGTATGTCAGAAATGATAGCTGCTTCATTGTACCACTGAATTAAAGTATACTGTGTTTTTCTTGATTCTTTACTGTGTTATCTGATGTTAATTATTCGAACTGAGCTGCACACGCAAGCGGACACATTGAACGCGTTAGTTACGCGGGGGTTAAGCCAGTAGATGTAAGCTACCAAAATAAACACACGTGTCATGGGGTTGCAAGCAGTGCGCATGCGGCGAAAACGGAACTGGAGGGACGAAGAAAACATTTCTTTATGTGAGCGGACGTACTGGGTGCAGTTAAAAAAAGTTTCGTAATGCTGATATAAACAGTGTAAAACGAGCAATCAGTATGGGAGGCTGTTGTTCGGCCCAGGTAAATAATTTTCTAACCCTGAAAGTTTTTCAAAACCATGATCGGAGCAGAATGTCTATTGACGTCTATGAAGTCAGCCGAAATGACAAGCTGTTGTTGTTGTAGTAGTGTCATTGTTTTTTTTTTTTTACCATTGGATCTTGTTAATTTTTTGTAAATGGCAGCTCCGTCCACATTTAATTAGACGCATTATACGAGCGACACAAGACAAACATAGAACATGAACGTAGAATATGAAACTAAGGCAGATGTAATACATACACTGTGGGACTAATGACTGATATTAGTCCTAGGCCCGAAAGTGTCCAACTCCTTTTCTTATACTGGCCTACCGTCACGAAGCGAAGGTAACGAAAGTCAATGCCAATTGTCTTTGTTAGTGAACAAGCATCAAAGACCTGCTTTCCGCACCCACTGCACGGCCACCATATGCCCCTACATATGCATGCTTTTGCAATAGATTTATTATAGGCATGAAGGCCTCCACGGCCACTGCAGCCATGATGAGCAGGACACTGCTTCCACTGCTTCCCACTGTTCCACAACGAGCAGGACATGCGTGTTGTTGGAGTCTTGATGCTAGGCCAGTATAAGAAAAGGATTTTTAGTCTCTCAGACTTATAAAAGTCCCAGATACACTCTACTTACCTGAGGTTTCTCTGACGATATATTTGACAAAATTCTGCTCTGCCAGAAATGGCCCCAAACCAACATCAGAGAGTGCCCCATTTAAAAACCTGATGCAGTTACCTGCATGTGTCAAATATATGGAGGCTGTCAGTACAGCCGTTTGCTTTGAGCATCACCATGCGGTCAAAGTGGATGGTGTGCCAGTGCAGCTTAATGACATGTAGGGCTGAGCCTCTCACCAATGTGGTCGCTGTTAGTTCAAGTCCAGCTCATGGGCTCGTGGGAAGGTCTGCCAGCAGTCTGCGCATGGTCGTGCCTTCTGCCCAGTTTTCTTCCACCATAATGCTGGCTGCTGTGGTATAGTTGAAATATTTTATGAGTACAATGCAAAACACCTATAAAATAAATAAATAAATATTTGCTGTGTAATAAAAGTTTTACTTTAAAAGTTTTCATTGAGAAAGTCATTTGTCATGATAAAGAGGTGATCACATTAATCATGTGACTGTTTTACTTTGCAAAAAATATGCTTCTGTAGCTTAACAATAAATCTAATTACTGATTGAAAAGATGGTTTCTGTATTTACATGAGATGTATTTCTCAGAAGTAGGAAAATCATAACCATACAAGTGAAACAACCTGTAAACTGGACTTTTTTGGAAAGAATTTAAATACTCATTAATATTTTGACTATTACTTTTGCAGGTGGCCTGTTTTTGTGGCCCGTCCCCGTGTACTCTGTGCTGTCAATGCTGTCCTCCAATCAATGAGTCAACCAGTACTCGGATCATGTACACCATCCTGCTCATCATTGGCTTTGGTATAGCTTGTCTCATGCTCACACCACAGTTCCAACACGTACTCATTGAAACTGTAAGTATTTCTTATTTTATTTGCAGAGAATAACAATTGAATGTGAGGATGGCAATGTTCAAGAGTATTAAATATTTGCTGCTGCAAATTTCACAAATATTGACAACAGATCGCCTGCTCGCATGGTAGCCTTCAGGCGAGCGTATCATAGATGACAGTTTAAGAAGTCATTATTTAAACTTACTAATTTATTTATTTGATATGAGTTTTGTGCCCTGCTCAAGAATATTTCACTTAGTTGATGGTGGCCAGCAGGAAGAAACCGAGCAGAGCCCTGATGAAACCCACAACCATCCGCAGGTTTCAGTATGCAAATACATGCATTGTGCTCATTAACATATTTAAACAAATGGAACCCTCTTTACTTTGAGGAATCTATAAATATTATCAGTATTGGGTGTAATAGTTACAAATTAAATTTTCTCTCTTTCAGATACCCGAGTTCAATGTGACCTGTGTTCAGCTGAATGCAGGGGAGAACTGTGACAAGCTGACTGGATACAAAGCTGTGTACAGACTTTGTGCCGGGATGGTAGCGTTCCACTTTGTCTTACTCCTCATAGTGGTTTTACCCTGTATATCCACCAGTAACAGCTGGAGAGCAGAAATACATAATGGGTAAGAATTGTCTCCTCCTTTTTTGTTCATGAATATTGCTAAGTTTATGTCATAGGAGAGCAAAGAACACTGCAGTCAGCTTTGCACACAATCCTTTTCAGTATAAACTTATCCTGTCTTGAATGAATGAGAAAGAAAATGTTTTGTATTCGTGTGTGGAAAAGAAGAACTTTGGTTGCAGTGTTTATTCAAAATCTGTTGTGTCTTTGTATTACATTTAAATTTCTTGCATACATTACACATTTACAGCATATTTTTTGCACTGTAGATCTTTACATATACTAATGGAAAAAAGTAACTGTGCATCACAGAAAATGGGACAAAACAAAAGATGTTTGAAAAGTTATAAACCTAACCGTCAATAAACATTTAGCCAAGCATTTTTCATGAAATGTCATGTCACGTATCGCGCGTGGCACGTGCACCTCATGTATAATGACATGACTCACATCCTGCATGATGTTTGACACATGAAGTTCACACACCTGATTTCGAAAATTGAAGAACTGTTGATTATTCTTTAGCCTCTAAATGTTGTGGAAAACACGTTAACTTCAACATAAATTGTGCGTACAACATGCCACGGCTTACAGAAAATCAGCGTCTCCGCGCCGTGGGTATGCTGGAGACTGGAATGGCCCAGAATGAAGTTGCCAGACATTTTGGTGTCCATCGAAACACGATATCCTCTCTATGGCGACGTTTTCAACAGAATGGGAACACGAGAGATTTGCCCCGGTCCGGCCGTCCACGTGTGACGTCACGTCAGCAAGACAACCATATTCGGCTGACCCATCTAAGGAATCGATTCCAGAGTTCCAGTTTGACTGCTCGGACCATTCCTGACTTACGCCCAATCAGTTCCAGGACTGTACGGAACCGACTGCGGGAGCGCAACATCCGGCCCAGACGTCCTGCCATACGTCCGATTTTGCTCCAACGTCACCGACAGGCACGTCTTGTCTGGTGCAGACAACATCTACGGTACAGGAGACAAGATTGGGATGGTGTTCTGTTCACTGACGAGTCGAGATTTCATCTGGACGGCTCAGATGGCAGGGCAAGGGTGTACAGACGTCCTGGTGAACAGTATGCTGACGCGTGCGTTGTTCAACGTCGAGCGTTTGGTGGCGGCAGCGTTATGGTATGGGGAGGCATCACATCTCATGGGCGGACACAACTTGTCATTGTGAATGGCAATCTGACAGGCCTGCGATACAGGGACGAGATCATTCTGCCTCATGTGCAAGCGTTCATTCAAGGACATGGACGTAACATCACACTTCAGCAAGATAATGCCCGTCCACATGTCGCTCGTGTTGTGACGGATTTCTTGAGACAGCACAACATTCCGGTACTCCCTTGGCCAGCAGTTTCTCCTGACCTGTCCCCTATCGAGCACGCATGGGATGAAATGGAACGGCGATTACGTCAGGGCCCGAATAAGCCATTGACGTTAGCTGATTTGGGACAAATGTTGCTTCAGACATGGAACAACATTCCCCAAGCTTTCTTCACTCGCTTAGTGTCGTCTATGCGTCGTCGTTGTCAAGCCTGCATCAGCGCCAGTGGTGGACACATACGATATTGAGTTTGTGAACTGACTTTTGACACCACATCTCTTCGAGGGCGTATCATGATGCCTAGTGTCAAATCATAAAGATTTCGAGATTATCCTGTCAACAGTTAAACAGTGATTAAACAGAATACCAAAAATCATATTCTTATCTTAATTCATTAGAGCATGGCATAACTGCAGATGATGCACAGTTACTTTATTCCAGTAGTATATTATTCTGTTGAATTGGAACCAGGGAAGCTGTTTTTCTTATTGTTGGAGATGGACATGTATGTTTCTCAATACAGCACAGTTTTTCTTACAGAAAACATGACGTACATCACTTGTTTTCCATACATCATGTGGAAACAGCACTCTTTTTCCATACATTATGTACATGTACATTCAGAAACAGTGCTGTTTTCCTATATATGTGGATACAGCACAATGTTTTCTGTGCATATGGTAACTGCTGTTTTCCAATACATGTGGAAACAGCACTCTTTTTCCATACATTATGTACATGTACATTCAGAAACAGTGCTGTTTCCCTGTATATGTGGATACAGCACAATGTTTTCTGTGCATATGGTAACTGCTGTTTTCCAATACATGGGGGATACAGCACTCTTTTTCCATACATCATGTACATGTACATTCAGAAACAGTGCTGTTTTCCTATATATGTGGATACAGCACAATGTTTTCCATACATATGGTAACTGCTGTTTTCCAATACATGTGGATACAGCACTCTTTTTCCATACATCATGTACATGTACATTCAGAAACAGTGCTGTTTTCCTATATATGTGGATACAGCACTGATTGTTTTCATGCATGCAGGCACAGCAAGGTTGTGTACAGCTGCAGTTGTATGACTGATATTAAATATAATGACGATGACAATGTACATAAAGTTAATAAGTGGTCAGAAGTATATAAGTTATCTGATTATAACATCAGGAGAAATTGTCTGCTCAGTTGAGACGTGTCAGCTCTGAACCCTCGGTTTTAGAGTACAAAAATATGATATTGATATTGCTGTTGAACTGTACTCTTTACTTGTATCAATGCTGGTATATAAGTAGCCTCTGTGTCAGCCAGCAGTCTGGCTGTACAAATACCTTTTCTGATCAGTGTACTAATGATGTTGACCAATAGTAATGAAAGTCAACCCTGGCATACATACACTTGTATCTGTATAATTGTACTTCCTATACCCTTGGGTGTCAGGCCTAATGGTCCAATGGCTGGACATTGCCTCTGTATGCAAGGCCATCCTTAAAAATTCTTTGTTGGGTGTAACCCAAGGTTGAGCCTTTCTGAAAAATATGATAGCCCTATAAATACATAGAGTTTATTTTCTTTTATTATTCTGGCTATTAAATTGATGATGATAGGGATTTTGAAAGAAATTTACATCAGAGAGAAAAATAACAGCTGTCTAAATTTTTGAAGTAGGGCTCTCTTTTTTTTTTGGTTGGTCAGGTTAGGCCTAACTAACAGATTTTTTAATGGTGACCCAGTCCACATGGATGTTGATTTGTGCTTATCTTTTTCCTCACTGATCAGCTTTACAGATTTTAAAGTGACCTTTAGCTTCAATGTCAGAAGGTTGTTTCTAATAGAGTTCTTGGAAACAGATCTGTATCACAGTGGATATTAATGCAGGATATATGTGTCTGTGGTTACTGTATCTTCCACTTAATACGTCTGTAATGGTGTGCGTATAAAATTAGTCTCAGTATGTGTTCAAGAGGATATCACCATTAAGTTGATTTACCCTTGTACTACATGTACTGTAGTCATATTATTTATAATTAAATATGACTATGAGTCATATTTTTATGAGGTGACATATACTTTTAGCAGTTTCTCAGCAAAGTTACATTAACTAGGAAAAAAACAAACAAACAAAACAAGAACACCCTCCCCCTCATCCCAATAAATCTGATTTGATAATATGTATTACTTGGAGCAAAAACTCTTACTTGAACAGTACATTACTACATGTATTATGAAAGGCCAGAAGATCCAAGTTCTGTACAATAGGCATGAATGTGCACACTCATTTGTATGCATGCCACACATATTCTCACAATACATTACTGTATACATTACATGAATCTTTGTTCGCATACTGTACGACATATAAACATTTTTTTTTTACGTCCAACATTTCCCTGAACACATAGAATGTGTCAGCTGTGTTAATAAGCAAACTGCTAACTCTAAATGTAATCATGATATTGGAGATGCGAGGTTTATGTTGATAAACATGTATAACATACATGTATCATAAGGTTATATACAGGGGTTGATCTACACACTGACTGGCACAGCATTCTGATTCACGTGCCTACTGCATACACACAGATCATCACGGGTCGTCAAACATGATAAAATATGATTATACATCTAACTACCCTAAATGACCTAACATTTCGTCCATGACTAATTTGCTCCTTTTTCTGGATTCTGGGATTTCTGTTAATTTTTGATAGGTGCTTTGAGACGTGTTTGGAAGGTAGGATGATATCATACTGGTGAAAACTTAAATTTTAGCACCAGAGGTGATATCTCATGACATTTATTTGCCTAAAAAAATGCTCTTTTGAGGTAGAATTTTTAGGTCATTTAAGGTACATCTAAGTTACATTGGGTCTTTTCTTACATAGAAACTTACACACGAATGTCCACATGGATTTATTTATATATAGACACCTTTTTCTTCTAATTTTAGAATATATGTTCTCATCTTTCCAATCAGTCAAAGTCATAATTTATGTAGACGGAGTGAGCAGCGACTCTGTCTTATTCCCAACAATGCATCACTATCTTTTTTTCTTCAAGCAGGTGGGCCCATGGTTTTTAGTTGTAATTTTTCTTTTTCGTATATACTGTACTTAATACATGTAATATGCAGAACAAATGGTTTATTTCCGTGTTCATATCGGCAGTGATGAAATACTACATAGATAAAATTAGATTTCAAAGTCATGGATCCGTTCCAAATTAATGTACAGGAGCTTAGGCTATCATACATTTACGTTATTAGTTTTTGTGTGTGAAGCCTCATGACCATAATGATGGCCATCTGCCCACCATCTCAGTATACTTTCAGGCTGATTTCACACTTTTTTTTCTCAAAATTTATAGCTCTCTATAAACCATAGGCTGTGTTTGGGGGCATCAAATGTGCTTTATTTGAGATAAGATGAGATATATTTAACATTTCAGATCAGGTGAGGTTTTAAACACTTTCAGTAACAGCCTGATTTTTTTTTTTCTTAAATTCAAATGTGGATGGACAGATCCCTTTGTTTGCTTCACAGACAAATATTCCAGGGCCTGACCTCAGCCGATTTAGAAAACCACATA
This sequence comes from Liolophura sinensis, assembly GCF_032854445.1. Classification (NCBI taxonomy): domain Eukaryota; kingdom Metazoa; phylum Mollusca; class Polyplacophora; order Chitonida; family Chitonidae; genus Liolophura; species Liolophura sinensis. Next base: position 13,791,582 of record NC_088302.1, read on the forward strand.
TGTATGTAGGGTTTGGGCGACCAAACAAGCAATCATAACAAGAAATCGATACTATATCTGGTATAATTGGTTTCTTTGTGGGGAATTGTTCTTAAACGGCACAATGACAGTCATGGATTTAGTATGTAAAAGTGTTGTATGTAACAGGTATGTGTATGTGGAACTCTTTATGCAAACATGGAACTCTCTATGCAAGCCTATGTAACATTGAATGCTAGAACATGTTTTCTGAGCATTACTCATAAAACATTACTTGAAATTGTTATTTTTTTTTTTTTGTAATAAAATCAAAATATTGTCTGACCAAGTAAATTCTGGGTAAGTTATTGTACAACACATTTCAAATAAAATAATGGAAAGGAACATCCCAAATTTATTGAATTATTAAAATTTTGACATTATATAAAGTCAAAGATCTCTTCAAGATCACGGGGCTAGTCCTTGCATTGTAACCTGATCAGCGGACTGAAGGTTGGATGTTCATAGTAGCTGTCAATCATAAGTCACTGGGTACAGACGTATAGGTGTGGGTGGTACATATATATACACATGCTATAACCTGAGAGCTCTAAGATCAAAGGTGTGTACAGTGCTGTTAAATAATTATCATATGTTTTAGAAACAGTGCCTGTTATTTCTGTCCTCTCCAGTACTTGTAGTACAAAAGATGCCTGTGTAAACCACTTTGCTGTACAAGGCTATTTTTTGTGTATTACACTCTTTTCTGTGTGCACATGGGATATTGTGGTTTTATTTTGAGGTGACATGAATTTGCTTCTGATTCTGATGTGTCAGGTTCATGAGTAAGTGCAGTGATTTGTATGGAGGAACAGTAATGCTTTGTCAGACTTCCCCCTCACATATAACTATATATATATATATATATATATATATATATATATATATCTGTCATGAAATCTTAATGCATATATGTACGGCCTAGCCTTGGCTATTAAGACATCAAGAATTATAAATGTCAGCTTCTCTCAGATGTTTAGAATCCTCTAACAGTCTTCTGATCTGATCCCTCTTTAATAGATCTACCTATTAGTATAATCCAGCAGAAATCCATTACAACTTATCAGTAGCAGATTTTAATGTTTGTACCTCTTTTGTATATGGTCACGCTCACCCAGAATTTACATTATTTTTAAGGTGCATTTATTGTATTACGTTGGAAATTTCCTGTAATTATGTAAAGTAATTCCTGTTAATTTCTTATTATTTGATGTTGTGTATATATTGGAATTAGCTGCAGCCTTTATAATTAGGAAACACTGGAGAATCATTTGATGACTGTAATTCTTCAACCTTTTTGGATGTTTGCAAGATGTGTATTTAAGCAAATTCTGAAGGCATTATTCTCTGTAGAGTGATAAATTTATACTTTTCGAGAAGTCCTGAAATCCGCCAATCCAATCAATGTAGTTCTGTCACCAAAAACAAATCATAGGTGTGGATAAATTGCTCTGAGAGTTGCTCTTTCATATGCTAAAAGGTTGAGGAATTAGGGTGTAGGCATTAGCAAGATATAGCTACATGTATGTTGCTTTTCTGTATCACCAGCTTAGAACACAGGTACTGTATATGCACTTCTGAACACAAGCTCTTGGAATTACTTCTTTGTGATAAAAACAACATGATGTGCAGTGACTGACAAGCCTTCTCATTTGTTCTGTTTGCACTGTTACGCACCCACTCACTCAAAAACATATGTAGAGACAATTATATCTAGATGATAATGATTTCAATTTTTGACACAGAAGACTGGACTGATCTATATGGCTCAATTATATACTGTATATCTTTTTTTGTGTTTTTTTGTCACATGTACAAAGTACAGGCCTGGCTTATGTAGTGCCCGGCGTGGTGTCGGCGTCCAATAACAAGGAAAGCAATGTTAAAGAAAATGTTAGGAGTGGTGTCTCATAAATTACATATGTCAAGCACAATAGCATGGTTAAATATTACTGAATTCCTGACTTTGTGTGTTGTATATTTTGAAATCAGTGTTAAACAAAATGTTAGGGGTGGTATCTCACTGCATTTGCTGGGCTCAGGGCTTACACACATGTAGAGCACAATAGCATGAGGGGGATATTCCATCGTTGGTACACTGTGTGCATGTGACATACCGTAAATTACTGAATTCCTGTATTATGTATTAGAATCAAGGTAATCAAAATGTTAGGTGTGGTATTTCAAAAAGTACTGCATTTATTGTCCTCAGGGTTTACACACATGTAGATCACAATAGCATGAGGGGGGATATTCCATCGTTGGTATGCTGTGTACATATTAAATGCCCAGAATAACTGAACTCATGACTTAATGTATTGTGTATTAGAATCAAGGTAAATGAAATGTTAGGAGTGAGATCTCAAACTGTACAGAATGTATTGACCTGAAATTTTACATGCATATGAAGCCCAATGACACAAGGGGGATGTTCCATTGGTGATGCTCTGTGTGCATATTAATACCGTAAATTACCAAATTCACGATATCAGCACTTCATGTAATGAGCTGAAGTTTTGCATTCTTGTGCCTCCTACAGGCGAGCTCTTTGGTAGCCTAGCTACCAAATCAAATTTTTCTTTTGTTTGTAAATTTGCTTTATATTATAGTATTTGTTGACATTGTACATGGAAGGTTTATGGTGGAAAAGGAAGGAAAGGCTTGTGTCAACTTTACCACCCAGGACTATCATCGTCCAATAACTCTGTTCTGGAAATCAAACATTTCCATACATTTACGGTGTATTTCTAATCAGGAAAATTTGAGAGGCAAATGGTAATGCATGTATATGTAGTTCATGTGGTTCGCAGGCTTCTGATTTCATTTCATGTTGTGGTTGTGTTCTACTATAGAGAAATAGATGAAATTTCTGTCTCAGCCTAATTTTTGTCATCTTTTCTGCTCTGTTCAAAAGGTACTGGTTGTTCAAGTTTGTGGGGATATGTGCTTTGTGTGGTGGAGCTTTCCACTTACCAATCAACTTTGGGCTAGGTAAGACACATTGCTAATATGAAAACATAATACATGTACATATGTACGTGTCTGTTGGTGCTGTGGTGAGAAGTAGCCCTGTGTGTGTTCATCTGTGTGTGGTGGTAAATGGTATCACATATATATGTAGTTGTACCATGCACCATGCAATCTGGCTGTAGACTGGGCAGCGACTGAGAGAGGGAATAACGTGCCTACCTGTCATTTGCTGGGTATACAAGGTGCAGGTTCAAAACCAGTGTTGGACAGGGAATTTGGGGATTCCTCCTCTCACACTAATTATTGTGGTAATTTGGTGACACTAACCTGTCCACAATGCTCATGGGGCCGTCTGCATATTCTAATGTTCATTAAAGTCCACTTGTCTGCCACGGATATTGGTACATGTATTCATGTCGCACTTTAATAGAAAAGTTCATAAAACACTTTCGTTGGTTTAACCCGGGCTCTCCAGCAACCTGCGGATGGTCGTGGGTTTCTCCCAGGCTCTTCTCGGTTTCAACCCACCATAATGCTGGCAGCCATCATATAAGTGAAATATTCTTGAGTACAGCATAAAACACCAATCAAACAAATAAATGCTGATTCATGATTTTGTACTGAGTACTGTTACAAACTAAAATTAAGTGGGTTTGCTGTGATTTGAAAATACATACATGCCCTTAACGATATATGGGTATATGCCCATCTACAGTACCTGCAAGATGAGGAACACATGCAGTCATTAGAGTTACGAATGTATATTCAGTGAGATTAGCCAGGGAATTTTATAATTAAATTAGTGGTTTATCTTTGTTTTATTTGAAACTGAAATACAATTCCTGGGCTGTCCAAGAGGGTTGACACCCTTAATACCCCCTCCATAAATATGCCAACAGAAATATAGGGTAAATCAAGAAACCTCAATGCCTCTGTAGCCCTTACGTGAAAATTCTGCTTGGCTAGTTTTGTATTTAGTTCCAACGTGACAGGTTGTTCATGAAGTAGTTATGCGCCTTTTTTTCATTTTAAAAAAAGGCGATTTTACCTGCATATGTATGGATTGAGGTAAACGAGAAAAAAACAAAGGAAAAATGTGATTTTGAGTTGAAAATATGTATGCTATGAGTTATCCTCTAGCACTTATTATGTCAGGTACAGGTTAAGTGTGTGACTATATTAAAATTTATATGTATGTATAGATTTATTCTTGATATGATTTATGTATAAGTGGACTTAATAGTATAAAGTGTGTGCTTGTCTGTTTCAGTGTGGATGTATGTAGGGATGGTTGGTGGGTTTTGCTTCCTCATATTGCAGCTTATTTTATTGGTGGACTTTGCCCATTCCTGGAATGCCAGCTGGTAAGACAAATCGAGTTCTGTATTATACATACATAATATGATATTTATGACTGATACATACACACAGTGCAGACTGTTATTTTATTGCTACACTTTGCTCATTCCTTGAATGCCAACTGGTGAGAAAATCCAGAAAAATAAATTATGTAGGCCTATTTTTGTGAGAGGTCCTGACACAAGCAGTGTAGACTATGATATTTATTGTGAACAAACACAAGTGTTTAGAGGTTTAAGACCAGAGTGTGGTACACATAGTTGTGTGCTACTCGCCAATCCCAGCCTTGGACAGGAAATTTGTAGATTTTTCCTTTAACTTCGTAGGGTCTTGCTGAAAATAAGCATTGGATGACAGTTGTAAGACCATTTGCTGCGTCTAATGGCTTGGTGAAGACCACTTGGGTGAGGATATCTGTGCATAATATGTGGGAAAGTTCATCACAAACTTGCCAGAGTCTGGTGGATTAGGCCAGACATTCCAGCTTTAAAATTTCAGCTCCACACTTAAAAAAAACTGACAGCCGTGGTGTATGAAGTGAAAAATTTTTGAAGTGAAGTAATTGTTGAACAACAATCAAGCACATGTGCATGTAAAGATATCAGCCAATCAACCCCCAGGAGTGTAGCTGTTGTTGAGGGGGATGTGGGCGTATCAGTATTCAGGCGTTTCATGTACATGTATATCACTGTGATGCATGAGCTCCCACACCCTACACTTCATATACAGAATCAAAACTTGTCTATAATTTACAGCTTTATTTTCGCTCTAATGTCTACTTTATCATTAAAATATTGTGGGGATTTCTTCTCTGCACTACAAGAGTTACAAATGTCATGAATGTGTATGGAAATCAACTCTTGATCTTTACTGTTATTTTTTCTTGAACAGGACTGGCAGCAGGCATGGGCGGAAAAATAATTTAGGATTTGCAGGTACGTGCATTTTTGTTTAAATTTGTATTTAAATATTTTGTATAGGTTGTCTATCCAACTTTAATACAAATAGTAAATTGTATTTATGCTTAGTAAATACAGATATAACGAAAAAAGATATGTGTATTTGATTTTCCGTTGTTTGTGCACATGTATAATAAGTTTTCATGCATATGTATAGGATGGTAAGCTTAAAGTGTTTAAATCAAATACATGTATAAGTATTAACATTTCTGGTTATCTGTTGTTGTATGACCATTGCTGTCTCATGAGCACAGACTGTCCTGTTTTATTTATATAAAGGTTGAGACTGCAGTGGAATGCAATGTGCAACAATGTAGAAAATGTAGATTTTTTGATTGTATCCACTGTATACATGTGTACACCTATATTTAGATTTAAAGGTGGAGAAAACATAAAAATGACATAAAGTTCAAATGAAAGAGTGTGAAAAGTTATTTCTGAGTGTGGCCTTCAAGATTTTTTCCGATTTTTCCTTAAGGAGAAAAAGACACTTGAAAATAATGTTTGAACAGTGGGTATTTGGGACCACCTTTTGGTATTTATAGTCTTTGTTTAATAATGTCATAAATGAGGATGTAACACAGGTTTAATAAATATTTTGTACTAGAATTTGATCTTTTCAGCTAACAAATGCATTAAACCTCAATTTGGATCATATTTATATTTTTAATATGTTCCTAAATATTATCATTATTTAGGTTAAATGCATATATTTCGATATAAACAACAGATTTACATTCAAGCAAATTTATTAGACAAGCATCACATTTTTATTTAGAACATTATCATGCAACAACGATAAATACCAAAAGTTGGTCCCAAATACCCACCATACAAAAATATTTTCAAACACTCTTTTCTCTTGAAAAAAAAATCCCCCAAAATATTAAAAGATCATATTTCCAAATAAGTTTTGACACTCTTTCATCTGATTTTGGCATCATTTTTATGTTTTCTTCTCCTTTAAAGAAGAAAATGTACCACAGTACCAGATGTAATATGTATTTAGTGTTTTACTGACGATATTATCACTACCTCTTTACAGGGACCATTCTATGTTCAGTGTTTTTCTTCATGGCCTCCATCGTTGGCTCGGTGTTATTGTTTGTATTTTACACCCGCCATGATGGCTGCGAAACCAACAAAGTGTTTATAGGAGTAAATGCTGGGCTATGTGTTGTCATGACCTTCCTCACCTTAATGCCCTGCACACAAACTAGTAAGTACATCTACAACATTACATTTAATAGTGACAGTAAATTATAGTAAGTTAACGGATACATGTTAGGATACATGAGTTTTGAGTTCAAACACTTTTGTTGTTAAAGGTAAAAATATTCCTTCTATATTATATGACTATATCATGTGAAGTTCAAGTCAAGATCATGCCTGTTTTCTTCTCCAGCCGTACGTGAGGAGATCTGTCAGCAACCTGCGGATGGTTGTGGGTTTCCCCCCGGGGTTTGCTTCATTCTCTCCCACCATAATGCTGGGCACTGTTGAATAAATAAAGTATTCTTGAGTACTGCGTAAAACACAAATCAAATAAATAAATAAATCAACTGACTTGTTAAAAATGTTAGTTAACTTTTTTTGACATTATTTTACACACAGATGACAGGAACTTCTTGAGCTTACAAACACTTCTCAATTTTTTTATCTTTCCTCAACTCTAAATGACTTTTTGTGAAATTTTTTTTTCCGGTGCCCATGTTATAGTGAATGCAATCAAAAATAGTTGCCTAATATTTGTGAAAGGTCACATCGTTCAGTAGGACCTTTTTTACCTTCAGCGATGGAAGAGTCAGATCAAGATACTCTCATATTAGTTTACATTTCTTTATATGCAGTAGTATTCATATGTTCAGCTATTTCTTGCTGGTCACAAATGACAGACATCATTTTCATGTAACAGTTATCATGTTTGTTATCTAATGTGTTTCAAAGCTGCCAACTCATTTTAGTATCAATATTGTGTTACATTTGTATACGTATGTTGTAATGCTGCTTGTCATGTGTTACAGATGTGTCTGTGGTGTATATTTGCAGCTAACCCCAATGCCAGTTTCCTGCAGGCTTCTCTCATCAGCTTATATGTTGTCTACCTCACCTGGTCCTCTCTATCCAGTGAACCACCTGAGGAAAGTGAGCGACATTATTATATCCCCTTTAATAGTCTGAATGGTTATTGGTTTAAGCCATATTATGCTCAGGAAAGTTTCATTTCAATGATGGCAGTTTGGGCCTAGTGAGGTTATTGCTGTTGGCTGATCAGCCAATCAGCCAATCAGCACCTATGGAAATGACATGTGAGTTCATACAAGATGGAGGCTACATGTACCTAAGATGTAACACAACTTTTTGAGGTCACATGATGACTTTGAACGTATCGTGTGACCGTCTTCAAAAATGGACAGCAAATGTTGCTCAAGTGTGGGTAATTTATATTGCAGGTCATTTGACACTGGGATCTAAAAGTCTTATTTTCAACAACTACATGTAATATTGTCCGTGTGTCCGGCTTTAAGGGTCATTAAGCTGACTGTAATCAGTCTTTGGAAAGAATTGACCAGGCTTTTACAAAAGTAAAACTGTGTAAAGCTTAGCCAGCTTATCATGGCTTACCCTGTTGGCTGTTTGGCTGTTCTGATTTGCAGCAAACTGATTTGTAGAAGAATTCATGATGATAATTGTTCAATTGACTTGAAAATATAAATAAATTAAGCTACTGTGTATAAGTATCACAGAAAGATATTTTCTTCTTCATTTTCGTTTATGACAAAGTTGATAAACGAAGGGCGATAACTCTCACAAGAGACAGTCAAACCAAAACAACAGATGCCTGGTGCGTTTTCAGCTTTAAAATGACCTTCATTTGCTGATTAAAGCTGATTTATTCTTATTTTTCCAAAATCAATAAATAAACTTTCTAAAATGGGACTGATAACACTTTTAAAGCCAAATTTGTTTCCTTGTACATGTCCAAGCCACACATGAGGATTAAAGGCTTTCGGGCTATCCTTCGAAATCTAAGACAAAAAGCTTTAGTCGCTAGCCAAATATTTTCTTTGGTGAAAAGGGGTAGTCAAAATTACTAGTCGTCTAACTGAGTTAGCCATCTAAGCTTAGCTTGGAGACTTTTTGCGAGACGCGTCCCTGTGCCTATTGGTCATCAGTGGGAAAGACTAATCCAACTACTTGTACATGTAGCTCTCATTCTCCACTTTGTTCGTCTCTTTTTCCCAGTGACAGCTTTCAATAACATACAGGCTAGCGCTTCAGCACAAACAGCTGGTACCAAGAAGCCTATGTCCATCTCTGGACCGGGCCAGTCATTCACCACGTTAAACATGACAGGTCACATGTGTCGCCCGGCGCCTTCCTTCGCCCACGGTGACCTCATCTCAGCCTATGCTGGACTACTAATAATGTTCATTATGGCCATATATGCCAGGTAGGCTCATTGATTTTTATTTTATAATGCAACCACATTGCACAGTAGAAGAAAAAAAAACATTGATCAGTTGTATTATATTCTGCTCAGAAGCATGGTAAATATCCATGTTTGTTGTTTTTATATATTTCTTTTGTGAATAACTTCATTCAAAATTTTTCTTTCATCATTTATTGCATACATGCAGTGCGTTTTTAAAGGTAAAAGAAGAGTTTTCTGTGTTTCATTGTTGATCTGGCACTCATTCTGTTTATGGTTGTCATTGATCTGCTTGTGCAATAATTCAGAAATGTATGCAAGGCACTGGATAATGACATGTGTCACTGTAATGTAGAGTATTGTCTTTCATCTAAAGTCTAACATTTTTCAGTTCTCAGATTTTGCTTGATTCTGATCAATTCACATCAGTTTTTTTGTGAAATTTGATTAACTTTGAATGAGAGAACGTCAAGCGTTTGCATCAAAATTATTATTTTAAGGCGTTTATGTGCGTTCAAAAATCTGATACTTTAGGTGAAATATAATGGTCCAAATTATGACCAGGACTAATATGACATTAATTAAGATTTTTGTAAACGATCATCTGTGTATATTAGTATGGCGGCTCTAGCTATTTTCTTTTATTTCCTGCATTCAGTCTCCGGACATCCCATGAAGCTCACAAGTTAGGCATTCCCAGACGTAGACAAGTGGTAAGTTTTCTTCTGCATTATACATCACTGCGCTTCTGTTGTACAAAATATTTGGATAGACTGCCCCTCTGTTTTGTAAAGTTGATTACAGTCATTATATGTGTACATTGTTTTGTATAAGGTTTCAATACAGTTTCTGTTATAAATTTAATAGTCTAATTAATTTGTAGGTTCTTGGAATGATAGTTTGTTGACCAAAAAAAAAAAAAAAATTGATTCTTTCTTTGTTTCACTTCTCCACAGATAAACACCTGCTGTTGTTGTTGCACTATAACCAAACGTACGTATCAAAGTTTAAATAAATGGCTGCATTTGATGAGCCATGTACTATTTGATTGTTTTTCTACATTGAAGTTATTAAGATAATTTGACTTTTACTGTGCTGCAGTGGTCAGATTAGCGAAGTTTACCAAGGGACAGTGGATTTTAAGAAATCTGATGACTAAAACAGCAGGTATAAAACCAGTGGGTGCTACCGTAATGACCCGAAATATTTGACCGAAATGTCAGCCAACCAACGCTTCCCCGGTTGTCTGAAGTTTACCAGCTACATTGTATCAGTGAATGCACAACACAGAAGACGTTTTTTTTCCGTTCACAGCCCCATAAGTGTTGTCTTTATCACCTTTGACAACTTCGTAATTTATTTATTTTTTAAATATTTGAGTACGCTCGCTTGGCTACAGTTTGACACCTCCTCACCTAAATTTCCACACAATGTTATGTTATTTTTTAAAAATTCTGTGGGGCAATACAGTGCAAGATACAATCATTTCAGCAGTATCTTGACATAAATTTACAAGTGACTATATTTTCTGGAATGGAATTTAAATGTTTTTGTACTTTATAATCTCATTCGTAAATGTCACCAGACATGTACTTCCAGATTAGTTTTTGGGGAAAATACTACGGTTGGAAAGTAGACGCTAAGAGCAGCAGATCGTGCAGATTATTACTGCAACTGAGTGAACATATCGTAAATAACATGAAAGATAGAATGGCAAGTTCGCAAAACCCACCATCTCCAAGGACGGCAGAGAATAGCTTAACCCAACAAGTTTTCCCGATATAATTTTCCAGTAAAGGCGGGTTCTCTGCACACTGTTGACATTATGCTAGATAGGCCTACATTGGTTCTTCAGGTCAGTCAATGTCTCGTTGAACAGCGACCAGCAGTACTTTCATACTGTGACAGTACAGATTAAATTCACACCGGGAGGAAATTGCAGATATCTATTGATGATTTCCAGTGGTCAGTTATTTGGGTGGTCAGTGTTTTGTGGTCATTACGGTATGCATAGTTAATAAGGACCATATCCAGCCATCGGTTTATATTCACAGTTAAGAAAATAATATGATCCCCAACTTCAATGGTACAAAGCTTCTTCATTTTAATTCACAATTTCCCCAGGCTGTCACCAATGACATCACATATACATATCTCATATTCTACACCTAGAAGCACAACTATAAACATCCAGTAGTTTCCCGTAAATCTGTTTTTACCGTCAAAACCTGACCAGTGTAAAAGGGACATGCTTGACTCCATACGAAATCATGCAAGCAAGTTTAAATATATCTGTGCTCTTCATTAGGAAGTTCACCAGAATTAATGCATATAATTGTTAATGAAGCAGTAACTTTTAAGGGTTTGTTTTGTTGTTCATATGTATTTGCAAATTACAAATTACTTGGGCCCTGTTCCAGAAATAAAGCAACCACAGGCTGTTGAAGTTCACTGGGTATACTGTTGCAACATGGAGTCATTATTGAAACATGTCTTCTTGTAGCTACAATCAACTTTAATTACCTGTGGCTGTTTTGCCAGTGCTCTAACCTATATATTATGAAAGTCGGATCTAATGGATTTTTCAGGTGACAATCCATCAGAGTTAGGGGGCCAGAGAGTGATCCTTAATGAGGTGGAGGGAGTGGTCTACAACTATGCCTTCTTCCATGTGGTCTATTTACTGGCAATATTATATGTCATGATGCAGCTGACCAACTGGTACAGGTAAGCCTTTCTGTGTGTCATGATACAGCTCACCAACTGGTATAGGTAAGCCTTTCTGTGTGTCATGATGCAGCTGACCAGCTGGTACAGGTAAGCCTTTCTGTGTGTCATGACACAGCTGACCAGCTGGTACAGGTAAGCTTTTCTTTGTGTCATGATACAGCTGACCAACTGGTACAGGTAAGCCTTTCTGTGTGTCATGATACAGCTGACCAAACTGGTACAGGTAAGCCTTTCTGTGTGTCATGATGCAGCTGACCAACTGGTACAGGTAAGCCTTTCTTTGTGTCATGATACAGCTGACCAACTGGTACAGGTAAGCCTTTCTCTGTCATAATACAGCTGACCAAACTGGTACAGGTAAGCCTTTCTGTGTGTCATGATACAGCTGACCAACTGGTACAGGTAAGCCTTTCTGAGTGTCATGATGCAGCTGACCAACTGGTACAGGTAAGCCTTTCTCTGTGTCATAATACAGCTGACCAGCTGGTACAGGTAAGCCTTTGTGTGTGTCACAATACAGCTGACCAACTGGTACAGGTAAGCCTTTCTCTGTGTCATAATACAGCTGACCAACTGGTACAGGTAAGGCTTTCTCTGTGTCATGATGCAGCTGACCAACTGGTACAGGTAAGCCTTTCTGAGTGTCATGATGCAGCTGACCAACTGGTACAGGTAAGCCTTTCTGAGTGTCATGATACAGCTGACCAACTGGTACAGGTAAGCCTTTGTATATGTCATAATACAGCTGACCAACTGGTACAGGAAAGCCTTTCTGTGTGTCATAATACAGCTGAACAACTGGTACAGGTAAGCCTGTCTGTGTATCATGATACAGCTGACCAACTGGTACAGGTAAGCCTTTCTCTGTGTCATAATACAGCTGACCAACTGGTACAGGTAAGCCTTTCTCTGCGTCATAATACAGCTGACCAGCTGGTACAGGTAAGCCTTTCTGTGTGTCATGATGCAGCTGACCAACTGGTACAGGTAAGCCTTTCTGAGTGTCATGATGCAGCTGACCAACTGGTACAGGTAAGCCTTTCTGTGTGTCATGATACAGCTGACCAACTGGTACAGGTAAGCCTTTCTGTGTGTCATAATACAGCTGACCAACTGGTACAGGTAAGCCTTTCTCTGCGTCATAATACAGCTGACCAGCTGGTACAGGTAAGCCTTTCTGTGTGTCATGATGCAGCTGACCAACTGGTACAGGTAAGCCTTTCTGAGTGTCATGATGCAGCTGACCAACTGGTACAGGTAAGCCTTTCTGTGTGTCATGATACAGCTGACCAACTGGTACAGGTAAGCCTTTGTATGTGTCACAATACAGCTGACCTACTGGTACAGGTAAGCCTTTCTGAGTGTCATGATGCAGCTGACCAACTAGTACAATTAGTTGTGATTATTATTATTTTCTTTGTTTTTGTTTATATTACAAATTATTACTAGTAGGATAACTACGTATCACTCCTATATACAGTATAAATACTTTCTACTGCATGTGACTATGTTGTTGTTGTTGTATTTTTTGCAGGCCTGAGGATTCTGACATTAACCATTTTGGCCTGAACTGGTCAGCTGTTTGGGTGAAGATAGCCTCCAGCTGGGCATGTATACTCATCTACACATGGACACTATTTGTGCCGCGGTGTTGCCCCGGGAGAGACCTGCGCTTCTTGCACTCACCCCCTCAGTCTGAAGTGGAAGCGGCCGTGGATGCAAGGGACCCTCTGGAAGCAGAAGAGCTACAGACCAGACAGCCTGGGGTGCCATCTCCAAGCCAAGAAACAAACGTGTGAAAGTTAAGTGGTGGGCAAACATTTGTGAAGAGTATACAATCAGATCTGACAACCTTTAGGTTTTTAGGTTTGTGAAAGCGGCAAGTATATAGGCTAGTGAACGCATGTAAGTTTTGAGGAAATGATTATACTTGCTTTAGGACCAATTCTACCTTTCTGATAAAACATGTTTGTTAACATGTATGCCCCGTACATGCACATGGTATCATATGGTGATGTACTGTAAATATTGTGACTACAGTACAAGGTGATTCTCATGCATTAAAAGTATTGTACTTCAAGCAAGTCTTGCATTCTGTAACAATCCCAGAAGTGGTGTGAAGTGCTGGGCGGGCAGCAGTCAGTACGAGCAGAAATGGTAATGCTGTGAAAATTCAGAAACAGGACGAATCTGGAATGCACTGAAGTGTGACTTGTCTGTTCATGTGCATTTCAAGCACCTGTATCTGTACCATTGTTATCTATACATGTATTTGTTCTGAATTAAACGGTTTTGTTAAGTCTACATTCATGTACATGTATACATGTAGTACATTAGTTTTAAAATGTTGCAGCCACTTGCATCCCATTTGTATATTCATCTCAAGTTTGATACCTAAAGATACATCATGTGGTTGACACCTGCATGTATTAGACATCGGGTTAACACCTACATGTATTAGACATGTGGTTGACACCTGCAGATATTAGACATGTGGTTGACATCTCCATGTATTAGACATGTGGTTGACACCTGGGTGTATTAGACATGTGGTTGACATCTGCATGTATTAGACAAGTGGTTGACACCTGCATGTATTAGACATGTGGTTGACACCTGCATGTATTAGACATGTGGTTGACACCTGCATGTATTAGACATGTGGTTGACACCTGCATGTATTAGACATGTGGTTGACACCTGCATGTATTAGACATGTGGTTGACACCTGCATGTATTAGACATGTGGTTGACACCTGCATGTATTAGACATGTGGTTGACACCTGCATGTATTAGATGTGTTGTTGACATGTAGAAGTATACGTGTGATCCCTATAAGTTTATGTAGGATCATTAACAATTAAAAAAAATAATTAAATTCATTGGAACTGGTGTAGGAAGATGTTCTCTTTGATATAAAATTTGCAGGTATGTGCCATACAAATCTCCACAATAGATTTAAATTCAAGTGCTATTTTATCCTTGACATTAGAGAAAAAAGCTTGTTTTTTGAGAAGCATGTGGTTTGGACAGGTTTAGTTACTTATAGACCAAGGACTGATAATATCTTGATTTATTAACATCTTGTCCATCTGGCTGGCGATCTGCAGCATCTCCCTCGTTATAACACACTTCATTACAACACATGCTTAAATAAAACGCCTCTGGCCATATGTGGAAAGGTCTGCCAGTAACCTGGAGATGGTCATGGGTTTCCGGGCTCTGCCTGGTTTCCTCCCACCATAATACTGGCCACCGTCGTATATGTGAAATATTCTTGAGTATGGTGTAAAACACCAATCAAATAAAACACAGTCTCATGTGTCACCCATATTTTTCACACGTTAAAAAATTTCAATATGGGAAACCTTCAGAGATTGTAAATTGTTGCCACTTAGAAGCTTGTTTATCATGTAATTAGTCAATGAAAACTATGGATTGTATATGTTGATTTGGCTTACAGTTACCATCCAAGGTGTCTTTTTCAAGCATTTTTTGAAGGCATTTTTCTGTACAGACTGATACAATTACATGTACACTTTTTGAGGCCCTGAAATTGGCAAACCCAACCAAAGAAGTTTTGTCTCCAAAATCAAATTACAAAGGAGCGTAAATTACACCGAGTGTTGCCCTTTCATATGCGAAAAGGTTGAAGAATTACAGTACAGGTATGGCTGTATGTACCAGTATATGTCACAGGCTATCAGCATCTATATTAACAAACTTCACATAACTCATGTGGCTTATAACACATTAGCCTGAACAGAAGCATTGTTATTTATGAGGGGGAGGTGTATTGGGCGTACATATCATGTCTTAGCTGTGTCAAAATTTACATCTACTATCATTACAGGGGTATGTGGTATTTCCAGCCGAAGATGTCGTCCCTGAATAGGTCTTTTTTGATGAAAAATACATGTAATTTATGATGATAATTAGTTCAGTGATGCTTATGCAAGTTTCACACTTGTATAAGTAAACACTGTGTTCACTTAATACTTGTGTATAGGGGCCTATACTGTAAATCTTCAACCTTTTCAACCACTAAAGCACTCTTTTCAGTGGAATTTATACATACTGTTATAATGCAAATGATGCTAAAAATGATTTGTTTGTGTGATTAAAAATGCAAGCTTTATAAAAACAGTGCAAAGTATTTTTCTACATACCATAGCTCTCCCAGAAAGTTTCAAAATGTTGGTAGCGGAGGCAGTTAAAAAGGTTGAAGAATTAGACCTGTGGAGTATGTGGAGGTCAAATTTATTGAGGGCATTTGTGTTGTGAAAATTGTTTGTGCTACTATACGTGTATGTGAAACACACATGTAGCGTATTTCTCAGCGGCTGAAAATAGTCTACCCTGTAAATTCATCTCTTTTCACGATGAGTTAAATTGGGTGAAAGTTAATTTTTTTTGCATGGTAGATGCATGTTTGAATTTTGATGATATTTGTTTTTGATTAGAACATATTTAGCAGTTTGGTTTTTGATTTTTTTATTGTCTTTTGCTTACCACATTGTTTAGCCTTTTCTTACGGTCAAGTTTGGTGCTTTTATACATGTATTTCACGCAAGTCTGTGTTTTACGTGGCAGGATACTGTTGTGTATGTGTATTTTGAATTGTACTGATATAACCAGATACTCTATTTTGAATGGATTGATGCTGGCATCCCAAGTTGTATGAATATTTTTTCTTACCTTGTATACTTGTACATGATACAATCATTCCATTTTCTGAACCCTTGTTATAATGTCTATCCACCTATAAATCCGTACATGCATATATTTAAAGCGTGTGTGCATAGCTGGAACTGTTTTGTATCTTTTGGGGCTTTCCTTTGGGAACAGTACATTCATCACATTTTTGTATTCCAATACAGGGGTTACTGTATTGACAATACTTGCCTGTACCAGTCGTGTCATTGTATGGGTCAATGTCCTGATAACAGTACAGTATATGGATTTACTGTATTGACTAGACTTGCCTATACCAGTACAGGGGTTACTGTATTGACTACACTGGGCTGGTACAGGGTTATTGCATGTACTAGAATTGTGATTACCATTTGTATGTTTACTGCACTTTTTTTTAACAGTGTAAGAATTTTGCATTGACTAAACTTTAGGTCTACCAGTGCAGTGATTCTGTATTGACTACATGTGCCTGTATCAGTATACTAGGTACTGTTTTGAACACACTAAATGTAGAAAGTACAGTGATACAGGAATGGCCATACATGTGCTTGGTTGTACATGCACCAGTTCATGGATGTTATACTGACTATATTTGATAGAAGTACTGCATTGATAGCGGATGTGTGTACCAGCACAGGGGCATTGTGTTGACTACATTTACATGTACCTATGTACAGGTAGAGAGGTAATGCATTTTAATACCAGACCTTCTTTTACCATACTGGGGATACGGCATTGACTACACTTGCCTTTATCAGTATAGTGTTTACATGCAATCATCTCTGTAATATAATTAAGACCTGTAGTCTAGAGGAAAACTAGAGAACAGTGACAATAGTGTGATAGCTTGCAAATTGTCAAACGTGACTGGTGAAATACGCCCTCTATTTACCGCAGGGTTTTATTCCAACTGTTCATATAAATGCATGAAGAGTAGCAAATTACACACCCCCTAGCACCATGGCTGGATTAGAATTGGGTTAAAAAATGCAGTGGTGTTAATTGTTGTGTATTGGATGTCACTGATTTTGACTTATAGTATGCTGTGTAAGGCACAGGGACAATGTATTGCCTTCCCTTCCCTGTCACACAGCACAGGGATATTATATTGACAATATTTTTGTGTGCCAGTACTGCAGTTACCACACATTTGCCAGTAAAACAAGTAATGCTTGGACTACAGTTAATTTCTTGTAGAAGGTACAGGGACACTGTATTGCCTTCCCTTACCTGTCACACAGTACATAGATATAATATTGACTATATTTGTGTGTGCCAGTACTGCCGTTACCACACATTTGCCAGTAAAGCACCACACATTTGCCAGTAAAACAAGTAATGCTTGGACTACAGTTAATTGCCTGCAGAAGGTGCAGACATACTGTATTTGGCTACATCAGTCTCTGCCAGGGAAGGGATACTACATTGACTGTACTTTATACCCGTGTTGTCTGCACTTTCCTGTACAGATACAGGGATACACAAATGACTGAACTACCCCACACCTGTACTGAACTACCCCACACCTGTACTGAACTACCCCACACCTGTACTGAACTACCCCACACCTGTACTGGGATACTCAATCCATTACTTTCATCTTTAGTACATGGGCACTGGTACTGTACATTTGCCTGTACTGGCACATGGAAGTCTTAATTTACCATCAGTCTTAACTCATCTCAACTATTTCATACCAGTCACATGCTTTCATATTTATTACAAATTTATACGAAAAAGACAAAAAATGATTCCATTGCCAGCCTTTAAGTTTAGATGCTTAGAAAGTTAACGCAGTCAATTGTTTCATGGTGGATTTGTCATTACATACTTCTGGTACTCGGCTTGTTGCGATGTGTTTACAAAATGTGCAGATTTTGATGAAAGTTGCTGTGATGATGTTCATGTATGAGGCATTGGTCTAACTTTCAGCGGTTAACAAACCGTGTTTGAACCATGTGAACTAAAGCGATCATGAACTGGAATGTTATACAGCGGTTGTTGCATATTTCTAGTTAACATGTGGTACTTTGTGAACCACAAAGTGTTTTACAGTTAGGATCATACTATTGTATCATGTATTTATTTATTTATTTATTTATTTGATTGGTGTTTTACATCACACTTAAGAATATTTCAATTACACACCGGCAGCGAGCATTATAGTGGAAGGAAACCAGGCAGAGCCCTGGGGAAAACCACGACCATCCACAGGTTGCTGGCAGACCTTCCCACTAACAGCCGGAGAGGAAGTCAGCATGAACTGGACTTGAACTCACAGTGACCGCATCGGTGAGATTGTAACATGTAGGTAAAGATGTAGCTTACATTACCGTCAGTTTAATGTGTCAATCTGTGAGCATCTATTAAATTATATGAAGTACCCAAATACATTGGCATCTATGTTTTGTGCGTATATATATCGTTATCCATTATTCATCCCAAATTATCCAAGTGAACCTTAAGAATCAGTAGCTAGAAAAAAAACATGAACGTAAAGGATAACCTTTTCTAATATTGCCATACATGTACTGTAGATTTATATTGTTATGCATGTTCTAGCTTTTTAGTGCTTGAAAAGGTATAAAATGTTTACCTCGAAGTCAAAATCAAAATAGTTCTTAAATGTATTTTCTTAGTGATGTTTTAAGTTTTTCTTAGTGGTAAAGTTATTGTGATGATGTTGGCTTCAGTTCTCATCAAGAAATAAGGTCACACCTGTCATGTACACCATTTGTAATTTTTGTCTTTTCTTTGACAGTGTTAAAACACACCATAAAGTGGCTGTTACAAAGGTCAAAAAGAGATGACAAGTCTCATTTTTTATTATAAGAACTAGAATCTTTCTGTTTCCTTGCTGAAATGTTTATCAATGGCAGATATCTTTACAGGGCATTGAGACTATCATATTTAAAGGCTAGACATATTCCGATCACATTTCCAGAAAGAGTTTTTTTTATAGCTAAAAGCTTTAATTTTCATGTTTTTGAATGGTAAAGTGTTATTCTTGGCCTGTCTTGCCTGGGTTAAATGCGCTTCGCTCACACCTCCCTGTGGTCTCTTCTCCTGACCAAAGAGAGTGCTGATGATTGGTTCAGGACAGCTTTGACATTGTGACAAAACTATGCATTGATTGACCCTTAATAATGAAGTGAACAGTGAAGAAAAAAAAAAGTCAAGTGAAAATTTCAGGGAAGGGCCTACTTGTTGCATTGTTTAAGCAAAGTATGTGGTAAAATATAAGGTGTAAGAAATTAGAACAAAAATGTCGAAAATGAAAATGAAAAATGCTGAAATGAAAGTTGAAAGGTTACACAAAAGGTTAAAGGTGCGTGAGATATTACACGGAAACATTAGACATTTATTCAAGTTACAAGGCCTTAATGGGTATTGTTCTGTTTTTTGAAACAATGACTGTCAACGTAAAAAGCTAAATGTAAATACATGTTGGAAGAAACATACGTGTGTTGTTTATTTTTGGACAGAATGACAAGATCGGTTCGAGTTGTTGTACTGCAGTAGAGGTGTTACGTGTTCGAACTCTTTTTTTTCTCCCAAGGTTAAGAAATAGCCTACTGTCTTATATGACGTGTCAAAATATTATTCATCTTTTGTTGACATTGATTTACCGATTTCCCTTTTCGCTGTGTTCCGGCAGTACAAAAGACATCACATTCCTTCATGAACTTCTTAAGTTCACAAACCATTAGCTCCTCAGTTTTGCCCATCTTGCGTCTACTCTTTTTAAAATAGTCTAAACTTATTCCGAAGCGTTTTCCTGACGCCCATGTACTTGTACCAAAAAAAAAATGCCTCACATTTTTGACTGGTCACATGGTTCATTATAGGAATGTTTTTACCTTTATCGATAAAAGATTTCAAACTCTGAACTCTTGTATTGGTTTTTGAGTAAGTAATTATACATGCACGACCAACGACTGAGCAGCTGTCCAAGAAATGAAATGTATGTTGTGGTCTTCAAAATCTATTATAATGTATACATACACTGTACACTCTATCTTGAGGAAGTTCGCCATCGTATGTTAGGCTAAGTTAATTGTAGTATCACATTGAATATGTGTACAACAGTGATATAATAGGATATTGTACCTAGGAGATTTTGTTTCTTGAGGCAAATGTGTTTTGGATAGTTGAACATGTCAGGTTGAACATTATTATACTGTGAAGTACCAAACTGTTCAGAGTTTCGAATAATATACATATATGCTGTTATTGTATGAACAAAGGACTGATAAGCGTAATTGGTTGTTACTTGTCCAAATGCATTGCCATGTGTCGAGTATTAATTGTTACAAATGTACCAAAATGGAATGCTGTCTTAGCCAATGGCATAAATGGGAAATCCTGAGTGCACGGAGAGTTGAATCCAGGATTCAGAAATGAACACTAAATTTTGTCAACGTGTCAATTTTTGACTAATTTATTAATTTTTGACCACTTTACTGTCAGAGTTACGGTTTATTCTGTACGGGATTGAAACGCAAAACTTCAACAAATTTAAATAGTCGAGTCAACCCTCTGTACTTTAAGTTACTGTGTAATCATGTGCATATGTGTAACTGATTTCATGTTCTGGTTCCTACTGTGTAATATTTCAGTATTGAAGACAGTATTTCTAGGTTTGTAATCAGGTGGTGACAAGGTGGAACTGTTTATTCCATTTGGCGTATGATGTTGAGAATGGCCGTATTAATTGTTCTTGTTAATACGAATATCTGGGACCAAAATGTTTCATCCCGATGACAAAAAATAAAGGAAAAAGTTTTATCCTGAGAGAAATGCGTATTTTGTTTAGATTGATGCACATTTATGAGCTGTCTATCATTGAGAAGAAGGGGTGGGTCTTGGTTCAGTCCCAGCCTGCGGCAGTAAATTTTCGAGATGTTTTTCTTAATACAGAATGTATGATGTGGCCTAACATATGAAAGTACAACAAAGCTTCTCTTCTTGTGACTTAAAACATGGCTTTAGTCTACAGTTTTTGTTAGGCGCCAACGGTCAGTCCGAAAATAAATAAAGTCTGCTTTGGTGACGTCAGCGGTGCTAGGTGTCAAACCAGTTTTAATTTTGGGTGAGAGCCGTTGTTCCCGTCGATGACGTAACTTGAGAAAATGGACGGAAAGTACTTATGAAATAGAAGGGTTATAAGAAATATCAAAATAGTTCAAGAATGAAATTCTTTTATTTTCTCTATTGGGATTCATTTTTTTAAAACCATGCTCTTTTTTTGAAGTACCACATAGTGTATCCTTAAAAGTTGATTTGATTACTTGAAGTTGTAGATCACTTGCTTGGGTCAATGTCGCAAACACATTGGGCTCACACTGGAAAGTTCTTCGGTGTCTTGCCAAAAGGGCGATGGTTCAGTCCAGGCCCTTCAATTTGTCCCTGCTATATAAGTGCACAAGCTAGGTAAAATTGCAGTCAAATAAAGGTTAACCTCTACAGTGCACAGTCGTATACAAGCATTAGCTCAAAAAATGGGGAGTGCCACTTTCCATACGAATAAAAAAGAAATAAAGCCAAAGAATTTCGCTGGTGTGACTACAAACCTTAGACGCATGCATGTGGTCGCATGTTCAAATCCGTCTCTCGCTGGATCGACTACAGCTGTGCGTCAAATGGTTTCTCAAACATTGTAGAAAACAATATTTCTTCCTGTGTTACTAAAACAGGTGTGTGGATTTGACCACAAAGCTACTTCTCACTTACGTCAGAATTTGGAATACAATTTTAGAGCTTATTTTTGGACTTTAAGAGTTAAACATAGAATATCTCATCAATGTAATCTTAAGACAAATGTGTTCAAATTTCAACTACCTATACCTGAAACTAAGTGTTGCGGTGAGGTTCTAAATTTTTAACCAAAGGCTGACCATGCTTTATTAAATTTCCCCCAGGTTTTCAATGTAGGAGACAAAATCATGTGGAAATTGAAGAGTATCGCTTTCAACTGGCTTCCACTTAATGACAAAACACTACAAAAACAAGAAAAAAGTCAAGATCTTAGCCCCCCAGCGGTCAATGCCGGACACTAGGATTTTATCCACAAATAAAATGTCCATCGTTGTATAAGGGAAAAAATCTTCATTCCCGATCCCGCATCGATCCCGCATAAGAAACGCTTAATGCTGTCGTTAAAGTACATCTTGATGAAATACCATGTGGGTATGGATATTTATGATGGCTTATTTGTACTTTGTGCATCTAAAGCAAATGTATGCATTTTAAACTCGGGTGTTGATAAAAAAAATTATGTGTACAGTATTATGTGTGGAAGTATTAAACTTCTGTTTCACTTTTTTTTTAAACAATGTTTTATTCAAACAAATGAATTGGAGTGACGAACAGGCTGAGCCTTTAGATATAAATGTCTCTCCACACAGGATAATATTCACAGCAAACACGAAATACAATTTGACTGATTGGAGTTCAGTAATACATTACTGATAACAGAAATAGTAAATGTTTCTGGCCTATACGAATATATATATATATATATATATATATATATATATATATATATATATATATATATATATATATATATATATATATATATACACTATATATTTACTATTTATACATATGCACACACACATACACTTGCATACACGTGCAAAGATAATTTAATACAGTAATGTGCCATGTCCAGATTTGCAAGGCAATGAAAAGTGGGGAGGGAGTAAGAAGTAAGGGGCTACAGTAAGAAGTACTCGGTAATTAAATACTTTCATTGCAAGAATAAAGTCTTGTACTTTGTCAAATATTGCACAAATTTTCATATGTTGATAATAAACGATTATCGCAAAGGAGGCTTTCTACGTCTGGAATAGTCTCCCTAGGCCCGAAAATATCTAATATACATGCTGCATACATAGGGCGCTTGTGAAAGAAATGTAAACAATTTTCGATTGATGTCCACAGGCGCTACATGCAGAGTCAGATATGTGTCCTGCAAACGCGTGCTTTTAGCTGGGAACAACTCAGACGAATTTGCGCGTGGATAATCTCGACTTCTCTGTTAGTAATATTTTGGAACCATAACGTCATCTTTAAATAGTGACCTACAAAAATCACGAAAAGTACTTATCCAAATATCAAAGGGAAGATTATTCCGCATTCGAGCAGATCAAATGAATTGGCGAATAAAGATGTTCGGCAATGGGGGACTCGCAGGTCTTGCGAGCTTCTTAGATTATAATGTAGTGTGACTACTGACAAGGGTACAAGTTGGCTTCAATAACATGGAGATGTATTATGGAACATTTTATAAAAGAGCTTTAACATAAGTCTACTTTGTGCTGATAGTGGAAGAATCCCAGTTTCAGTGTATAATAAGTTATGACTAGTACCACGAGTACAGCCAGATATGGTGCGTAATGCATCTAAATGAAGATTTTCTAATATTTCAGCTTGATATGCAAAACAGTTATCCCAGACAACATCGGCATAGTCAAAATAAGGCAGAATAAACGACTGATATAAGTGCTCCAGTGACTGACGCAAGAGCCGGTATTTCAAGCTTCTAAAACAATTTATCATGGGGTAAATTTTTACAACCAGATTGTTTAAGTGGGCGTTCCACCTGCAGATGATTCAAAGGTAAGGACGAGGTGCTGATGTGAATAGATATCCGAGATGCGATTGCCTTGCATAAACAATATTGGATGAGACTGCGTTGAGCTTATGTGAAAAGACAAGAGAAACATGTCATCAGCAAATAATCTAACTTGATCCCCCTAAATCGCACACAATATCAATTATGTAGACAAGGAACGGGATCGGTCCTAAAAAACAAACCTTGTGAAACCCCATTCTTTAAGATTTTCTGAGCAGAGGTTTCCCATATATAACAACTGATATTTTTCTGTTAGCTAAATAGTCATTAAACCACAACAGAAGATTCCCCTTTACACCAGCTTTATCGAGTTTGTAAAGTAAACCTTTGTGCCAAACACGATTTAATGCCACAAAACACAGCACGCACCTATTTCCCACTATCAAGGGCAATGAATATATAGTTGTAAGTATCCACCAGTTTGTAAACTGTACCGTCACCAGAGCGAAACCCAGATTGTAACTTACTAAGTACACTATTATCAATCATGGAATTGTAAAGGTGTTTGTGGATGCACCTTTCAAAGACTTTAATCACTCCTGAGCGAGATAGGCCTGTAATTTTCAATGTCGTCAACACAGCCTTTTTATGGATGAGAGTGATATTTGCTTCTTTCCTGACAGGTAGCAACAGACAAGATACAGATTAAAGAGTCTATATAATACTGATGCACAGGCCTTTAAAACTCGATTGTGAATCCCGTCAGGTCTAACGGATTTCGACACGTCTAAGCTGGAGACAATGCCCTCAACTTCTTGAGATGACATCGTGACAAATTCTATAGTGTTATTGGCCATGGGCGGGGAAGCAGGCAGGACAGCATTACCATCATCCAGTTCTTTCTGGCTGGTAAAGTATATGTATTCATCAAATGCATTTTGAATATACTGTGACTCAGTGTATATATTACTGTTAAGCTGCATAGAGCATAACCCAGACGATTTGCCTTTGTTTTGGCCAAGAGATTTAATCAACGTCCACCAATTTTTCGAGCCAAATGTTTCATTAGAAATATCAGCATCTAAGCCTCTATTATAGTTCTCTCTAGATCTTTAATCCAGGGTTATGGTATCATTCCTACCTTGTATGAATTTGCCCAATCTGCCGCACTATTTGACCTCGTGGCTTTTTTATGCGCTATATTAGTTTGCGCAAGGACAGACGGAGTTCATTAGTTACCCAAGGCTTTTCACGAGGTCTGATAATGACGTATTTATTTGGGATAAAGATATTACAAACTTCTGAGATATACTTGGCTATATCCTCAATTATTTTACTGGCATCAGGCGATTAAAAAGAAAAACGAGTCCAGTTTGTCTGGGTAAAATAGTTTTTAAGATCATCCCTGTCGATTTGATCAAAAGACCATATGCGCCGTTTAAAAAGTGAATTAAGTGGTATATCAAAGTCAGCGACTGTCACGCTAGTGCCATGGCGGTCACCAGAAAAAGGGGCAATGACCCCCGATTGCAAGATATTGTGTGGACAAGAGACCATTATCAAATCGGTCAGTGATTTGGACGTTGTAATAATCCGGGTAGGTTGTGTTATTATTTGTTTTAGCGTAAATACGTGTTCAATTTGGCAAATTTTAGAATCAGGGCTTTATAAGCATTCGACATTAAAATCACCGACAACCACGCATTTTTATGGACATATGCGAGCGAGCTGCCAGAGTATTTATTAATCATGTCCCAGTAATTAGAAGGTGCTGAAGGTGTCCTGTAAAAACACCAAGGAGAAGTTTATTATTTCTAGACCTAAGCTCATACCAAATAGTTTCCGAGACAGGGAGAGAAAGGTTCTGTCTTTCAAAGTAGATTAGAGTTTCTTAAATATAAACTAAAACCCTTCCTCCAGGCCAAGCATCATTTCGGTCTTTTCTGACACGAGGAGCATATGATAACCTGGGATTTTGATGGTGTCATTTGATACAGTTTTATCTAGCTTTGTTTCCGAGACAGCAATGACATCAAAATTGACCAGCTCGGCATAAAGTAAATCAGTTTTATGAGGCAGGCTGTTGACCTTAATGTGAGCAATAGATAGATTAGAAGGACCCGGATTTAGTTTAACATCACCACACATAAGCAGAGCAAAAAAGACATAAGCAAAACTTGAAAATATAAAAGCTTCATGGGAACAGTTTGACCTTGATATAATCTCGTAGACATGCGGCTTGATACATGTAAGTCGGCAAAATGAAAGGAAAGGCCTGCCTATTACTCTCAGAGCAATAGCGAGTGCCACAGTGCCACGGATAAGTGTGCGACAACCGACATTTTCGATTAACTTGTTACGTTGCAATGCAGCCTTTGGCCATGCAACAATAGTGCATGATGTATACCGATTAGATTTAGTAATTGCATTCTTCACTTTAGCATGACAAGCCCGATTATAGAATAACCCCACCACCGGTGTGATATTGCTGAATATCACACGTCATGTTATACCTTGAGAAACCCAAAGGACTAAGAGGAGGGTCGAAAAGGAATTCGGTTCATACCTGGAGACATGGGTACACTTGAAATATACTAAAATCGGAGCAGGTAGTCACATACACACCATGCATACATATATTTGATGAACATAGTTCAAATTAAACAAATCGTTAAAAAAGAAACAACAAAAAAAGACTGAGGAAAAATATTAGGCAATGTGCAATAAAAACACAAAACATATCAAATCTGCTTTGTTTACACGTGCGTACTTCATTTTTCTGCTCATTGTCAAATTGGTTAATATAAACCTGCTCTTTTCAACGACAAATACCATTATATGTTACACAATTAAACCATTTAATGGGAATACATATCGTTTTTAATCAAGAATAGTAAATTCTTGACAGACGTGATGGTATAGACCTACAAAGGTGTCGGAGAGTTGTTCATTTTCAAAATTTAAGAAGTAGTTAAACCCATAATTACTGATGCATTCCCTCAAATATGCAAAAATCAAGTTCACATTGTATTGTATCCCAATCTTGGTGATGTGTAATCTTATTTCAAATAGTCGGTTATCATTACGTGCCGTCAAAGACTGAATAAATAAGGATCGATAATTGAATAAATTAGTCATAATTAATAATTATCATCATCATCATCGTCGTCGTCGTCGTCATACCGATTTATAATTAAATAATATTGTGATTAAATCTGTCTTTTCTGTCGAAATTGAGGACGCCGTCAGCTAGTCTTCGTGAAAACGTACTAAGCATTTCAAAGTTTCGTGACATTGTTTAACAGTGCGGAACACGGATATCAAAAAGATTAGTTCAACTTTACACAGCAAAATGCCACCATGTACTGTATGCAAGCTGACTTGGGTCTGTCAAGTGCAAGATGCCTACCCAGCCTGACCTGGTTTTGTGAAATAGCAAGCACTGCTAGCAGTGCATGGTCATTTACCAGTGTGCTGGTTATGATAAAACACAATTTACATCTGACCCAAGAACTGACATGTTGTCACACATACACGCCAGCAACTTAGTTTCAAACAATC
Source organism: Liolophura sinensis (assembly GCF_032854445.1). Taxonomy (NCBI): domain Eukaryota; kingdom Metazoa; phylum Mollusca; class Polyplacophora; order Chitonida; family Chitonidae; genus Liolophura; species Liolophura sinensis. The sequence goes on from NC_088302.1 coordinate 13,818,890, forward strand.
CTTTTCATCGCTTGACTTGGGGTTTGATGGTAATAAAGGGGGAGTCCTTCATATAAACTACCTTGTGGTTTGACTGTTCTTCGCTAGGCATGTTTCATAATTTTTAAGTCAGTTCATACCGTAATTTCGAGAGCACTGGGGGTAGATCGGGAACAGTGTTCTAGCCAGTCCCCCTGTTTAGCTTTCTTGCTGCCGCTAACACACACTCAGTTGAGCAAACCTGATAATTGTGTTGTTCTTCCCGTCAGACGCATTTGATAGCCTGTGTACAGCCTGAAATAATATATAATCGGCAGTCTGTCTATCCTATTTGCGTACCTCAACAAACATGTCTCTTTATTTTTTGTCTGTAGCCCGCTATTCCTTCACTAAGTTTACCAGAAATGCCTTTTACAATCAAGTTCCACATTCTTCCACACAACTCGAATATAATTCGCTCATTTGTTTCACGTTCAATGTTTTCGTGGATTTTGGGCAGGGAATGTTCATGAATTTCGGTAATGTCAACACCCATATGCTCAAGTTTTTTTCAAACCACTCACTTTTTCTGTATAACCGTCATATGTTCCGAAACAGAACGAAGTTCGCTTTCGAAAACCAGATACAGTTTAGCGAAACTCGGCTGGAACAGGCACTTGATAAGCTTGCGTTGGAGCATTGTGTTCCGCCCAAGTCTCTGTCGGGCTCGACATGTCCTGGTCAGCATGGTCAACGGTAGTCATTTTTGCCAGTTCTGTTTTTCTTTCAATATCCGTAAACTTTCTCTTTTCCCTTGAACTCATTTAGAAAATAAAGTCCCGTTTCAACCAATTTCCTTATTACATGTCTAGTTAGCTGCAAATCGTAGAACGACGGCTTTCTCAGACAGGAAATTTCAACACATTTTACGAAGAGCACATTTTCCCACACCGCACCGCTACGCCATCTTGTGTACTTATTTCACGTCAAGTGACAGGTCCGTGGGTGTTGTATACATAAAAAAAATTCGGCACTGCACGGTTGCCGCATTGTACCTAGCAGGGCCCCCTGTAGCCTGGTGGTTAGCCTGCTAGCGCAGTAACAATAAGCCAATATCCTCTCACCAAAGTCATCGCTGTGAGTTCAAGTCCAGTTAATGCTGGCTTCCTCTCCGGTCATACGCTGTAAGGTCTGTCAGTAGCCTACGGATGGTCGTGGGTTTCCACCCGGCTCTGCCCGGTTTCCTCTTACCACAATGCTGGCCGACGTCGTAGAAGTAAAAATATTTTGAGTTAAACGTAAAACTCCAGTCAAATAAATAAATTCTTTACAGTGCACAAAGGTTTCCGCACAGCACTATCTGCGATATTGTATTATACTATAAGGCTGACAACAATATTAATCTAAGACCCCAGTGACTGCAATATATACTTGCGGCAATTCAAAGCACTGTGTACAGACATGAAATTGCCACATTAACGGTCAACTGATGCACAAAAATATCTACCCTTTTACTTTTCTGGGGCCTCGTGCCTAAAACGATCGTACGTTTAAGTTAATTGTAACTACCATGGCAACATATGTTTTTTAACATTTGTCGCCGTGGTAGTTACAATCAACTTAGCCTACGATCGCTTTGTGCACGCGAGCCGTAAGCAGTATCGCTCGGAACAAATGCGGCCAAACACCGTGCGGTCAAGGTTTACATGTTTAGTACCGCAAAAGAAATAAAAACAGGGTAATGAATGTCGTGTGAGTATCGATTGACCAGCCTATTATGGTCATTATCACCAAATGATTTAAAAGCTTTTGTTTTCTTGAGGGTACTAAAGTGGAGCGTGTCTAAGAGCCTTTGTGGCATGTCGTTCAAATAAAGTTACTTACTGTTTATTCGGTACATCAGCCTAATCGATCATGACTTTGATTTCAGGATTAATAATCTCGGCAGTTCCTCGCTTCACACTTGTGGAAAGATGAAGTACTTGCGACACACTGTCAACGAAATGATTTGGTGGGACTTCAAAACTGATCTCTTTGACATGACATTCCAATCAGGCAGCACAAAAATATGTAGGCATCGAAACCTCCAGCCCTTTTTTTGAATCTTTTTTATTTATTTGTTTTTTTTCCGCCATACCTAAGAGCTTGTCACTTAGTGAGCGGCGGTCGTGGGTCCGTTTGCCCAGCTTTACGTTTGTTGAAGCTAAGAGTCCGACTATCTGGCGCTCCCTTCTGCTCGTTACGAGTAGGAAAGTTCATCCGTAACCCGTTACAGTGTTCTGACCAGTGAAGCCGTATATTCGAATTCAGCTCTCCATTCAGAATTTGTGGGTTTCTTTAGGTAAGACAATTCTGCTATCTTCCACTGGAACTTCTCCACATGTATTTGTTTTAGTCGCGGGGAGAAAATATCCCAGGGTTCAATCAATAAATTGAATATGTTAAGCAAAATTTTAAGTAAAGTGTTGGTCTGTTTTGTCCAATTCTTTCTTTAAACGTTTGGTCCAGCAGCTATAGTATGGTATCTCCCACACAATTTTCTAATAATCAAGTACACATTGGGTGAATTTTGTGTCTTTTCGTTCATTTTCTCTGGTGTCAGTATGTCAAAGTTATATAATTTAAGGCCTCGTGCTTCAAAATATGTATCAATATTTTAGATATTGAATACTATTCCGGCGAGCTAAGTAATTAATTTCAAAAGTGAAAGTGCTCTTTCGAAATAGAATCCAAGGTACGTGACCCTGCATAGTTCATACAATATAGAATTATTTCTAATTAATCAGCTGTTGTTATTAATATTATTATACTAGATCAATACTTAATTGAGACTTTCATGTACAAAATATTTTTTCGGACGAAGTTAAGAAAATGATCTGATGTAAGTATGACTTATCACTATTTTCTCAGTCATGACAACGAGGAGTGATTAGGTGTGTGAACATATACTGTGTCAGGACGATGCACCCCCCCCCCCCCAAAGTGTTGCCACCACTGAACTCATGCAGATGACATTAGCCATAATACCAAACCCTGTCATATTGTACTGACAATGGGCCATCCAGTCCTGTTTCTTAACTCTAGCCTCTCAGTGCTTAATGCCAAGAGAGCCAGCAAGAAGTACCATTCTGAAGTCTTTAGTTTGACACGAACAGGGTTTGCTCCTAGGTCTCCTGACTTCGAAGAAGACGCTCGAACCATTCGTCCATTGAAGCTGTCAAGAACAAAGTATTTACACAGCCTAATGTGCAGTGAACATCCGTTGTTATATGTTCAAATTATGTCAAGGGGATGTAATGATCTCTTGGTGTAAAAGTTAGACGGGTGATCAGTAAATTAATGTCACCAAAGGTTGGGTGGCATTTTTCATAAATCACATGACACAATAGAGCTGTTTTTACCTTTGACGACAGAAGAGTTCCGACTCGAAACTTCCCGATTGAACAGAATCAATATACATTCCCTAGTCGACCAGTTAAGCGGGATTAGACACAGTCAAAAAGTTGAGCACCAAAGTATTTTGGATGCCCTGTCCATATTGTTACGATCCCCGTCTTTAAACAACGTATTACATTTTTTAGATTTATTCCCCGAGTCATTGTCTGACCTATATTTTCCGATTTGTTAACGTTACAGCTTGCATTATAATTCAGTCCAACGTTCTCGAGGCTTCGGTATTTATGTGTTTATTATCGTTGTACAAAGGGTGTACATTCTGGAAATTTGTGTTGTAAACATTTTTACGATCAGACCATCCAGAATTTTCTTTTACGTTAGTCTTTAAATTTGGACGACAATGGTGAAGCTCTCATGCATTTAAGGGCAGTCATTCATTCAAGTCCACTTGTGAGCAGTTATTTACTGCAGTCCATCTGAGAGCAGTCTCATTTACTGTCATTCACGGTTTTTGCTGGGTTTGGAGATATCGGCTTTCACGCCATTCAACATTCGTCATTTATACTCTATCTACTGTACAGAGTACTTTGGAGTTTGTATCGCTCATTGTCTCTTTGTGCGATTAGCTACATTTCTTCCCAGTTTACCTGAAAGTGACTTTGTGTACGTTTCCGAGGAAACATACATCGACGCTACTGCCAACCCGTCCGCCCTGAGAAGTCACACATTCACAGGCAGTTGGGGAATAAACCAATTATCGGACTATCATCCGTAGGTTGAATAATTCATCTTAACTTTGGATTCAAGACTGACTTGACTTTGGAAGCCAGACTATTCCATCCGGATTTGGACGCTGTAAGATACTATGTATGTGTATATATATTATATTGTTTTTAGTTGTATTATTTGTCTACTTTTTTAAAACATATGTATCGAACTTATTCAAGCGTCTTCGTGTTATTTGTTTGATCTTGTGTAAGATCATCTTATGATGCTGATTCAAATCGCCACACATGACAATGACAGTGCTGTTATTTTTAATCGTCCTGTAGTGAAACGAATGACGAATTTCAATCGACTCAAAGCTGCTGTAATTACTGCTCAGAAAAGTATTGAGGATATTTCTGATCCTTTTGATATTTTTTGGAAATATGACACACACCAATTTAGTGCAGGCGTTCTTGGATGCCATCCACGTGAATCTGTTTGGGATGCTATTCGAAATTTGCTTTCAAGCTTAGCAAGTCAGTTTCCATATATTTGATTGATTAATCCGTGTGTACTTATCGTTTCTTTCATCACATGTCTCTGTGTTATCGATGAAATGTTTATCTGATTAAAGATATTGAATATTAATAGCTGGTATTTTTATATAGAATATCCCCCAATGGGTTCAAATGGTATATTCCGTTTAATCAGTCCCAAGGGTTCTATCACTGTCTACGGATTAATCACATGACCCATTTTAACCAATCGTAAGGCAGAACATTTGAGCAGACCTCTCCTTCATATAACAACACAGGGTGAGAATTATTAGGATTACATAACTATGTTTCCGTCATCGAAATACGCAACGTAGACGATGATATACTGACTTTGATAGAAATCAAACGTGCCTTGAAAGCTTTGTCTAAATACACACAGATCACATCCCTCTTGTGTACGTAACTACAATCTACTCACCAGGCTGTTAGCGCTGTGTGCCGCCAGAGGCGTTGATCTGTCAGATAATACTATAGTTGTTTAGCCCAAAGTCACCCACGGATATGTACTAACTGAACTCCGCCCATGTACAGCCCGGGGTTTATGTGGTAGGCGTTCAGTGTGTCCACGGCACGCCAGCCTCTAGTCAACTAGCCGGTGGTCATGACGTCACACACCGAATTGTCATAATGGAACGGTTTCACAATGGAACAGTTTAACTTATCAGTCAATATTCCGATAGATGAGCTCGCATGCGATGCCACTGAACTTCGTGGAACGATATAATTTCCCTGTAACGCCCAGTGTTAAAGACGTACATGACCACTGCTTGATGATTGAGCCGACAATGTACTAAAAGCTCGCTCTTCCGTGTGGAGAGAAACTAATAAAAGACCCGAAAGCTGTAGAGCCTATATATATATATATATATATATATATATATATATATATATATATATATATATATATATATATATATATATATATATGCCTTCTATGACCATCTTTACCTGCTTGAAAAGTCGTTTGCAAGCTTTCATCACGTCGTTCCTTATCGCTGACCTGAACCGCTGCGCCTGATAATGTGTTCACCATACCCGTAGGCCAGCGATTCACACGTCAATAAATAACGTTTAATAGAGCGAATAAAAGTGAACGTGCAATCGACATGTCAGTGTCTGCATTAATTGGTTGAGCGAAGACTTGACCAATTAAGAATGCTTTTAGTTTTCGACCAGTCAATGTTTTATGGTAAAGCCATCAAGATTGCTAACAGAACAGGTACAAGACTCCCAGAATGCTGTGCGACTATATAGCGTAACACCGTCAGGTATCACTATTGTGCCCGATTCCAACTGTCAGCTGGTGAACATTTGCCTCCGAAACAAATTCTCAAACTGCTGAGAAACCAAAGCAAAATGATTTCAGATTCAACTGCAGCCTCAACAGCTAACGAAACAATTGACGGCGAAGATTCTGAGAGTGACGTGTTTGCCAACCTGGACAAATATGATTCCTGCAGTATCCTCGCTGTCATCGTCGTCATCGGACTCTTTGGGGATGTTTTTTGTCTCCGGTATTTGACGAGAAAGAGGCTTCGCGAAAAATCTTACGCTGTGTACTTCATCACTCTCGCCATTACGGATATCGTCACACTTCTGTGTACCGGGCTTCCAGTAATTCTCGAATGGTTCTTTCATCAGTCATGGCGACTGGACAAAACGGTGGAGATTTGTATCACATTTCATTGCATCCTGGAAGTCTCGGAGAACCTTTCCTCGATGCTGATGCTCGCCATTGCCACAGATCGTTTTATTGCCGTTGTCCACCCGTTGAGGAGAAAGGTTATGTGCACGTCCAGACGAGCTCTGTGGACAAGTGTGGTTCTTACTGTAGTGTCCGTTCTGCTGGCTATCCCTGACATTGTCCTGCTGTCCCTTGGTTTACAAAGTCTGGATTGCCGTGTGACTCACGAGTCCACCCTGGACTTCATCGAGAAAAACAGATTCCTTATCTTCAGCTTAATTCTTCCGGTGATCATAACGCTCTTTTTGAACTTCAAAGTGTTGCGTACCATTCATAAAGCAAAGAAAGCAAGGGCGAATTACTTGGACGCTTCTGGTTCGTCTTTGGCGATGTCCAAACGCCAGCTCCGTATCACTCTGGCCCTAGTTACCGTTACTATAGTTTCTGCGTTGTTGTTGTTACCCGTCGTTGTTTTGGAAATTTGGGAATTCTTTCTGTTGAACAGCCTACAGGACAATCAAGCTCGAAAAGACGTTCTGGCAAACGCCGTTTGTACCTCTCGCCTCATAGAAGTCATAAACTTATCGATAAATTTTTTCGCTCTCACCTGTGTGATAAGTGAAGGCTGTCGTGGCTGTTTTGTTGTGTGCAGTTGCGAAAGTGATCGCTGTTGTAATATCATGCGGACGTCAAGGCAGAACAGTATATCTACCCAACTGTCCGTCATAAGCATGCACGAGTTAACGGTGCAACGGTAGATGCTTTATTTGTCTTGCTTCATTCCTCATTCACTGGAGACCATTCTGAGCAGTCGCCGAATTGAACGTTAGATTCTTCATTCACGAACTGTTATTCTCAACCATTCAAGTCCAGATCATTCACCGTATTGAACGCAGATTCCTCATACGTAATAACCATAATTCTTAAATATCAGAGTCCAGACCAGGCGTCATTTTGTACGTTATACAGTTAGTTGTACGTCGTCGACGTGTGACCGACAGTATTTATGTATTCTCTTGATTGATTTCTCATATATAATAGCAATCTACGGTTAAAGTTAAGAACAGTTTAGAGCAGTTACCGTAGTGGAAGGTAAGCTTCAGATGTTCGTCATCCATAGTCTACCATTAATTATTGTCTCGGTGTGTTCCATCAAGAACTGTTCATTACCAGAACAAATCTGTGCTATACCATGCCATTGTTCACAAGTACATTTCCCGAAATGCTCTCGTTATGGGGGTGAACCTACTTATATGTGTGCCTTCCCCCATTAACCAACCCACAATCCTACATCGTAGCTTTCAATTAGTACTGGATTATTATTTAATCGAAACCTGTCCATTATTAGAAAAGATTCGTGTTACGTCATTAGCTGTTAATGTGAAAGTCATGTCATGAGTTGATGTATTCTGTAAAGCGGTTTATGAAATGTGTTAATAACTCTGTATTTGAGTAATTCTAGACCAGTGACGTGTAGGCCTAGTAAGTTGTAATTAACACCACTGCAGTTTTTTTTTTACCTCATTTTGTTCAAGCCATGATGCTAGTGGCGAGTAATATTTTAATCGTTTACAAGGAAATTAGGATACAACCCTAACAAAGGTTAATTGACCATGTAGAGGCCAGATTTCACACGATTATGACTATTTACCAACTATCACGCTGTCATTCTGGCTCAGGTTTTACCCTCCATGTATTTTATATTATACCATGTACAGAGACAAAACTACGACGGGCAGTGTTGAACTAGAAATGACCTCTTCGTCTCGTATATTAAGGGTTCAATCCTATGAAAGGAAATAAGCCTTAGGAAAGTTTTCATATAGGCGATTGATTGCTTCGGAAATACTTCTACTGAAAATGTCCTTGACCTGGAACGACTTTCAGTTTATGTTTGATTTGCACAGTCAGCTTATGTGTGGCCGCGGAAGTGTTGTAGAAGTCCATATTGTAGAGCTACCTTCATGATTATCTAGCGTCTAATATAGCCAAATGATTACTACACTCCCAGTCATAAAATAGTGAAAAAATTCCCCTACATTCACGAAAACGCAAGAAAAAGATATTTAACTTCCACTTTTTAAGTGAAGGCTGGTATTATTCCAGTAGATTTTACTCGTTTATTAGTTTTATTATTCAATAAATTTGTAAATTATAACTCTCAGACAAATATAATTTTGTATGCACAAATATGTTCCACAGCGTACATTGTGATTTTCAGCCATTTCAGCCTAAAATGTTCGATGCTTTAATATGTACCATGACGGTTTACCAGATTGACAGCACTGACACAGCTACTAGGATTTCTGCCGCTATGAAACAGGCTGACGTTAACAGGATGCCGAAGGACGTCCATGCTGCTCGCCTGCGGGTGCACAATTGACTGCGCTTAAGCGGGTGAACAACTACGATGAATCTTGTCCACAGAAATTGCCACTATCAGCCGAGAGGACGCCCTCTGAGCCGTGTGAGAAATAAAATGAAGAGAGAGGTACCTGGCTACTCCAAATACCGTGCGAGCACTGTTTTCATACAGCTATTCCAGAAAAAACGGCGCTGCGGACAGAAACAATGTTAGGAAACAATGTGTCCGCCTTTGCGAGTGCCTGAATATACACAGAAAACGACAGCTGCTTGAACTTTTTGGTACTGGTGACAAAGCAAGCGAGAAAGTTGCCGAAAAGAACGGCTACCAATACCAGCGCCATACAAGGCGCAAATGTCGGGTTGCAAATGAATGAAACATTAGATAAACAGATAAATTTAGTCAATTACTCAACATGGGGCCATGGACATTTGTGTAGCCGAACCCCTCACACGTACAACTTTTATAAAAAAACCTCAGTGATGAGTTGTGAGACATGGATCAGAAAATCTTCAATACCCGCACAGTTTGTCTCTTCTCCTGTTGGTATTTACAAAATAATTTTTCAATAAATGCATATACTGGTGGCTGGGGGCTGTGTGTTTAAGATGCTTCTCTTTCAATCGCTAAAGAAAACTCTTGGATACGGCGTAAGAAACACTAATGAAAAAAAATAAGTACATAATAAAAAAATAAATAGATAATAATAGATAAAATTACACACAAGGGCGCGAAGAGCTGGTTCAATCACAACCACTGAAAAGTGAAACATGGAGATTGTGTGCCTCACGCACCTCCATAATCCTCTATGTGTGGGCGTTAATAAACGGCGACAGGGCTCAGTTGACAGCTTAGATGGTCTTTCATCTAGTTTAGTCTAGTCATCTAGACGAGTTTTCACAGTGAACATCACAATTCATGCGTTAAACGCACAATTAGCGACAATCACATGTGTGTAGCAAAATAAATCTTCTTACGAGGCAATTTGCGAACTGAGAACTGTTCCCTGCGCATAGGGTAGACCTAGTAAGTCACAGATTTGACGATAATTCGATACAACACTAGAGTAAAATTACTTTAGGCGGGCAATCTTCCCCATCGGATCTGGTTTCACAAGTGTCGAATTTTTCAAACTGTGATAACTATCATGACTCATACATAATAACACGAAACCTCGCAGTTTTATGAAAAAAATATATAAATACTTTTTATTCAGTACAGATTAACATTAATTTCAACAAGCAGCTGTGGTGGTTTACCGCAGAGGTGGATGGCATGTGCTTGACATGTATATGTTCACAGAAAAGGTTATATTAACTATACGACCATAAACGATACGTTCGCATAACTGCAAATTAATGTTGTAAAGGTTTAGGAGAAAAACAAATGTCGCCATCACATACAGATTACGATGGGTGACTCTTTGGTCGCCTGTTAAATATATATGTTGTGTTAAGAACAACAGGAAACAGTGCCCATTTTACTTGATTTTCTCCGCATAAACAGCGTTATAAAAGCATAACGCGTGAAATAAGGTTGACAGGAGAGATGTCATTTCACATCACGAAACTGGACAGAAATGAAAATAAACAAACCATAGTGTGGATATGATTTGCACGGCACGCATGGGTTGATGTCGATGATAGCAGTAACAAATGGACATCCAACCATCGTGCATAAACCATAAGGCAAACAGTGCATTACTGCGTAGTAACAAGTATGCAAATGACAGATGACTGCCCCATGACAATATCCAACGCCTTCCTTAGTAGTACTTATATAACGCTGGTCTAGTTTTGTTACCATTTTAATAAGCCCAACAATTTAGAACTGAACACATTGTTCAATATCATTCTCGCATCGCCATTGCGGATGCATTTCTCCTTTCGATATATTGACTATTTATGGCATTTTGTCCTTCAAATTCTTTAATGTAAATCGTTGAATGGCATCTATGAGAAATAATCCACCTCTTTCCTGTTAGTTACGATACACAACTGACTTACTCATCTTATGGGTATTGGTTCTTGTTAGCCAATGATACCACTGAATAATGAAGTCACATGCTATCTGTTGTATTTTAAACAAACCGAGAATCGATTCTTACTGGCTGTTGTGAGAGATAGGCAAGTAAGAGCTACGCGTCTCTAAGCTGAATTTTAGGTATGGTACATTTGTCCAAGCGTGACCAAGGCTGCAAGGTTTAATCCATGAAATTCTATCTCCACTGTCAGCCAGTCAGTGTCGATTCTGTATTTCTTTAAATATCCGTAATATATCAATGTTGTATCAATTAAGCTCTAAACATCAAGACTGTACTTCTGCTACATTGCAGAAGGCTGATTTTTAAATCACAAGTAAGATGTGAAATCATAAAAGAATCCTTTCATTCCACCCATGCATTTGTTTGATTGGTCTTATACACCGTACACAAAAGCATTTCGCTAATATGGCGTTGGTCAAGCCTATGAGAGAAACATGGTGGAGTTCTACGTGAGCACGTGGCTTCAGCGATCAAGGCCTTTAGTCATGTTTCGGAAGAACCCGTGGGAACGCTGATAGTACAAAGAGGGCTTTAAGTCTTGCGCAAGATTTATTCTGTGTACTGAGCACATTAATCCCGGAGCACTTGTCCATGGCTTTAGTTACGTGAGAGTACTTAAAGACAACTGTTGCATTTCTGTACTTGCCCTTTTCTGGTATCGCGGAGATGCCGATGGTGAGTTGTTGTTGTTGTTATATGTCTCAAGCTGTACGTTGTAGCACTTACATGTTGTAGGGTTGATGGGAGGAGCGTTGGGTTTCCAGCCTATGAAGCGACTTTTGAGCAAGGACGCTTGTGTCAGACACTTGAGGGTGTAACCGTAGAGAATGCCTATCAGAGTGTAAAAATGAAGTGATATATCAGTTATGTAAATTAGCTCCGCAATGCACCAGCGGCTAACGATGGCTTCTGTGGACGCGTCTTCTTGTAGGTGGCGTTCCATATGTACAGCGTCCATGATGTCAAGCACAATCACAGGAATAAACAAAATGGCGGACAAGGCACTCAAGATTGTCAGAGCTCGAGTTATCTTCTCTTGGCCGTTTTTGTGCCTGGTGTGATTAATTCGATCCTCCGACAACTGTTTTCGGAATTTGCGCATTTTTCTTATGACGTGCAGAACTTTGATGTTTAGCCCAAGCGCTAAAGCTCCAGGAACAATGAGTGTGACCACGAGCCTCCGCATTTTGGTCATCGCGCTAAACTCACTCAATTCCGAAAAGTTTTGTAAACAAGCATCTGTTTCGTGTAGCACAGCTACTAGGATTTCTGCCGCTATTAAACAGGCTGATGTCAACAGGATGCCGAAGGACGTCCATGCTGCTCGCCTGCGGGTGCACAATTGACTGCGCTTAAGCGGGTGAACAACTACGATGAATCTGTCCACAGAAATTGCCACTATCAACCAAGAGGACGCCATCTGAGCTGTGTGCGAAATAAAATGAAGAGAGAGGTACCCGGCAACTCCAAATACCGTGCGAGCACTGTTTTCGTACAGCCATTCCAGAAAAAACGGCGCTGCGGACAGAAACAATGTTAGGGTGTCCGCCTTTGCGAGTGCCTGAATATACACGGAAAACGACAGCTGCTTGAACTTTTTGGTACTGGTGACAAAGCAAGCGAGAAGATTGCCGAAAAGTCCCAGAACGGCTACCAATACCAGCGCCAAGCAAGGCGCAAAGGTCGGGGTGCGAGTGAATGAAACATTGTTATGTTGCATAAGATAACTCAGATTGTACTCCTGACACGTCTCGCCCTCTTCCATCTTGTCTTCTAAAATCTTTCCGTTCCAAATATTGGTTAGATTTAAACTGATGTTTCCCCGTTCATGTCCCACCTAGCCCACTTACCATATACTGACCCCAGGGAATAGCCTTGCTTTGCCTCTAGCCTATTTTGTTTGTTTGTTTAGCGGGATGCCACCTGTTCCATCAATGTACGTCAGTGTTGTAGTGACAACAACAGCACTTATGCCCGTTCAAAGCTCAGGTGTCGACAGCTGAGTTGATCGTCGCGGGAAACATCCAGCTATTGGTCTGTTGACCTTGTTTATTAACCTTTGACTTTTAAACAACACTTTCACTCTCATTGTAGTGCGAGTAGCAGGACAGGTGTTGGACATGTTCAATGTATGTCATAGCAGTGTGAAGCATTGTGAATCTAGTTTAGTATACGAACTTACTGAGGTCAAATTCACTCACATATGCATGCGTATTCTTGCGATGACACCTGGCCAATGAGTGCCGAATGACTATACTTTGCTTATTGTTGGACTGTAAGCGCCAAAAGACATAGGTTTAGCCAGAGGGTGTCTCAGCGCCTTGGAGAGACCCTCTCATCGCGGTGTCAGTATAATCTGGCTGGGTGGGGTGTCATGTCTGGTGTCTTCGGCATGATACTTCAGTGACGGCGGCACATTGGCGGCATGGGCTTGCTCTGCCATAAGGAGACACAGTACATGTACACACACTCACCGTCGCCATATGAATGAAACCTTAAACCCCAAGCATACATACATACATATACTGAATAAACCAAGATTCTGCTGGTAGAGTAAGAGTTCTGGCGCCGAGTTCGGGCCTTTTGGCAGTGTTTTCATTTAAATGGTGACTAAGTGTGGGGAAAATGCAGGACCTTGAGCACTCCTAGATTAGTGACGTCTCAAACATTGCAGTTAACATCACTGCATTAAAAAAGCAACAAATTCTGCTTAAGCCACGGTGTTACTTTTTGAGAATTTACGGGAACATTAAGAATAAAAAACATAACTGAGGTAAACTGACAAGAGGTCAAATTTCACCCGGTTTCGTGGGAACATTTGCCAATTATCACACTGTCGCCGGTCCTCTAGTATTGTCTCTATGCTATAGTCGTTCCTGTTGCTGACAGAGAACGGTCTACAGTGCATAAAGGACAACGGTCTCTAACAGGGAATGCTTTATGGCAGTGCAGGAAGACAACTAGTCTAAGGCCCCAGTTTCGGATAGGAAAGGCCTAATCTGCTACTTTTTAAACATTTACATGAACATTTGATGAAACATAGTCCGGTTATTCCCATGAGTCATGAACACGCCATACCATGGGTTCGCACATTTGAAAAGCTGTGCTTCATCACGTTACTATTACTAAATGTGATAACAGGGCAGTATTTTATATACATGGAATTTTATATCAGTGACGCTTAATAAATGGCAATTAACATTGCTGAATTTTTTATCCTATTTTAATTTCTAATTCTGCTGACGCCGTGATGCTCTAGGGGATGTATAAGTTGCTACTTTTTAAGCATTTACATTTGGAATAAAATTCTAACAGTTAGAATAGAAGTCTAACTATAATAAATTCACAGCCCATCTAGCATGTCTAGGGTCTCTGATCGTTACGGTCTTTTTGGTAGTTGATAGTTTTGTTGTCCCACTGTCGTCACTTCTCTGGTTTTACTCTCTATACTATAGTCTTCCGACTTTGTTTCCCTGTCTAAACCGGAATTCGGCTGTTGTATCGAGCATCCCTGAGGCCTGGTAATGTTGATTGTTTGTTAAAATTGATGACAACCCAGCATTCTGAATGATAAAGAAAGTCAACGGAGACGTTGTAGGAGGAAGTGTAATGTTATTATTTATTTTTTTGATTGGTGTTTTACGCCGAACTCAAGATTATTTCACTTCTACGACGGGGCCAACATTATGGTAGGAGAAAACCGGGCAGAGCACGGGGGAAAACCCACGACAAGGAAGTTTATTAAGTTGTCGATTTATAGCAATATAACTGTCAGCTACCTGGTAGGTTTGTGTAAACAACTAATGTATGCTGTATGTACAGTATTATATGCACTGCCTATTAAATATTAAATCGATTAAAGCGATTACAAAAGTTGTTTACAAAAGTGGTTACAAAAGTAACATGGGCTTCTACACTTACAATACCGCCATTTTTGATCCGTATGTGTCAAGACATATCACATTTTCGACTTAAAACTTATAAATCGGCCAGAACAGTTCACACTGCTAATATTAGACAGCTCCTATACGTGTAGTGTCTTTACAAGGGTTCTGATTTAATAAATATTCCATGTATAGTAAATAATCCAGAGGTTCCCAAATTCGTGCCGAATTATTTCAATATACGTGAGACATGCCAATGTTCTAAACCGATCACTTCCAAGATATTTAATTACGCGAAAAGAGCTAAAGATTTTGAGATGTCTGATTATATTTCTAGTAGATTACTATGAATTGTCAGATGTAAACATGTAACCTTAATGCTGTAAATAATGAGGAGCTACAAAGTCTGCTTGTGAGAGGCCCGAAGTACAGAGAGTCAAAAAAAAAAAGGATGAGAGCTAAAAGAAAATTGTCCTTTCGGCGCTTGGAAAAGTTAGAAGGAAAAAGCTTCAGTCCTTAACACTTGGCTTGAGCTATTAAATATAAAAAAAACTGTGTATGCATTCCACCATATCAATACTACTGCTCAAGGGGCAGTTAAACAGGTTTTCAAAGTTATCCACCGAGGGAAAGATACTTGATGAACTGCAGAGAAAATACGTAATTGTTCCTGCGGAGAAAGCTACAAATAATATTAGATTTGTCCGCCAGAATTATTACTATCAGGCTCTTGTTGAGGAGCTTAATATGACTGCAACTGTTCTGGAACAATTTAAAACAACACCAGTCCTTTGTCAATGGAGGAACTATTGAATGAATATTGTTGTTTTACGTCGTACTAAACAATTTTTCAATTATACGATAAGGAGGCATTAGATGCGTGCACATATAATGTGTGCCCTTGTGACATGGCAAGTCCAAGCCGCCAAAGTGCTGTCGCCACTGAAGCATGAGCGTACATCTATCCACACTTTATTGTGGAGTTAAGAAGCTCTACCACCAAACTTGTATCTACTACTATTAAACTGGTCATTTTGGAAAAAATACTGTTGTGCAATTTGCAAAACATCCAGGCTTCAGCTGTATGTGGATTCTGAAAACTCCAAACGTCTCACAGACACTGAAGAACTAGACGCTGAAATACACGCACAGTATGACATCTCTACTTGGGTTTTCTCCACACTCTATACTACTATTCCTCATACAGATTTGATTGATAGAATTTCACCACTAATTGTACTGGTGTTTAATATAAATGGTGAGCGCTACATTAACCTCAAAGGCAAAAATCCTTCTTCAGTCGCACTCGGTACAAGGGTTACCATTCATGGCATATTTCGTTGTTCAAAGAGTTGCTTGAATTTCTCATTAATAACATCTAATGTGAAATTTGGGGAAACCTTTGGTAACAGTGTACAGTTATTCCGATGGATAAAATTTGTGCGCCCTTCTTACTGTCCTATACCCGTTCTCGTAAGAATACGACTATGTACAGAAACTATTTAGGAATAATCCTCTGCTGGCTTTAAACAATCCATGTAGAGCAAATGCTGTGAAAGATATACGTCCACCTTTCCTGGATTTAAAGGAAACCATAGACTCTCCATACAGTACGTCTTATCTGGATCTATATTTACAACGTGTAATGCGAGCTCGGTATTTTCCCACATAGCATTAGTATCGCTTTGGCTGAATCTTGTACACGGAAGAACAAGAAAACTGTATGCGACTCAGCTAAGCTGTATTCATTCTATTGAGGTCACTTCTACTCGCTGGCTGAAATATATCTAATCCATTTTTATAAACCATGGGGCTTTTTTGTCTTGAATAATGAGAAATGATGAAAAGTGAAAAGATTAATCTGGCATTATGAGACGATAAATTTACCTATTTATTTATTTGATTATTGTTTTACACCTTCTTCAAGAATATTTCATTTCTACGACGGCGGCCAGCATTATGGTGCGAGGAAACCGGGTTTTGCCCGGGGAAAATTTATGACCATCTGCAGGTTTTTGGCAGACCTTCCCATACACGAAAAGTTTAATAAAAAGTGGGTGTGTCATTTTTCTTAAATTAAGACATGAAGATCAATTCAAGCAAACGTAGAATTCGTAGGAGAAAATGTCTTACACAGGCTATTCCTATGTTGTATTTAATCATGAGTTTAGGTTACAACCATACCTCTCAATGAACTTCTGATGACCACCTACCGATGAAATTGGCAGATGACGTGGTGTTGCATTACGTAATAGAATAGACCATGTTACAATAGCCAGACAAGTACCACTATCTGTCCGACATTTACTTGCTCTCGCAAATAGTACTTGCCGAATAAATATTACAATCATCCGGACTTTACGACAAGAGAAATAGTTTGAACTTTGTCATTGTAAATTGTCCTTACTTGGCCAGCAATATAATGAAGGGTTCGGCATTTGGCGTGTACATATCTCGGCTGGTAGCATTTGTTAGATCCTGCGTGTTATGTGAGGATTTCAATCCATCTCAACAGTTATTACTGCAAAAACTAGTGTGTCAAGGTGATTTCGTCAAACGCCTTCACCCAAAGTTTGTCATGTTTTACAATGAGAATAATTTTCTTGTACTTAAATATAGACAGAGCGCCCAGAATCTCTGGCGCTGTGCTTCATGATTCTGTCTAACTCCACTTAACCGGCGTCGTCGTCACCAGGGTTCAGCAAGTAGTAGGCAGAGGATGATGTCAATAAATAAACACATCTTTCCTAGAGGTACTACAAATATAAACTGACCAATACATTTAGTTAATCTTTCAATTAATTCTGTCACAGAAAGACAAAATGGAACCTGACCCTCAATACATTAAGTTAATCTCTCAAAGAATTAATTCTGTCATAGAAAGACAAAATGGAACCGTATCCTTAATCGTAAAAGTCTCAATGCATCTACTGCAGCACTGAGAGTAAAACCAGAGCATCGACAACGGTGGGATAGTTGGCAATTGGTGACGCGTGGTACATGTACGCCTACCAGTGAAATCCGGGATCTTGTCAATTTAACACAGTGTAGGTTTTATTTCAACTGTTAACTTCATGTATATGCGTAAAAAGTAAACACCCCTTAGCACCATGGCTTAAGCAGAATTAGGGGGAAAAATGCACGTATGTAAGTTACAATTTAGTAAATCTCACATGTTCAGAATCATTGGAATGTTGTGTCGTCCATGTCAATACTTAGTCTTTTCAGGACAGCAGTTCTCGGTGTTTAAAGGGAGACTACTCCGCAAGTCAAGACAATTTCACTGCAGGGACCGAATGCTGAAGAGAACTGAATTAGACTTCTGTGGCTTGTCAGTATGCTTCTTACTTTCACCTACATGTGTATAATAGGCTAGAGAAGACTGAGCAGGTCAATAAACTAATGAGGGATGACTGGGCACCGGAAATGACGGCATTTCATTGCGACGCATCCTTAATCCCAGAATTACAGATTGGGATGAATCAACGCCCCATGAGGGCGTATCTCAATCGAAAGCAGCTTGTTTGTGTAATCTCCCTAACGAATCACTTTACATTTTTTCCAATACGTTAAGTCAAGCTATGTGATTTAAAATAGGAAAATCGTTGAAATTACAGCGATGAAGTGGGTAGACGAGATCAATCCAATTTTGGCCAATCAAGCACGTTTGCTCTGGATTGTGCCATCATGACTGAGATGGCAGTAACATCCATTTACTTTGCGGAAAGATTGTAGTAATATCCAGAAAGGTTATCTTCAGCAAGAGATTAGACATACATGTACAAGCTGGTTTGAAACTTAGCCTATACTCACCTAATCAGCCATTAATCAACCCATTTGATTCCGATTACTGGCTATGCTCAAATGTACTCAAATGTAAGCGTTAAAGAGGCTGTTCAGTGTAAGTTCAAACGAATGTTAGCTATCATTTCAAAATAGCACAAATAATTACCTTTCACAAAATATCAGCCTAGTGTAGTCGTTCAAAATCGGGAAGAAAAAATCCTAAAGTTCACATCTTAACTTTTGAAACTTTTAGAACGACTTCAAGACATGTAAGAGCTTAATATTTATTAAAATGAAATAATTTTAGCTATTCTTGATAAATACAGAAAATTCCTTTGGATTAGCTAATATGGATTTCTGGCCAAGTTATAGTCAATAATCGCAAAACCCATTTCCAAAACAACCTAAACATCAGTAGCCAAGTAGTATGTTAGGAATAATATATAACACATGATGAATGCCGTAGTCTATGGATAAAGTTCAGTTCGAATACAAAATTATGTATTTTAGTAGCTCACTTATTGCAACTGTTCTACAGCACCTATCCGCGGGTTAAGCGGGATCCCGGGACATCCTGAACACTCTGTCCATATTTACCAAATGGATCCTGCTCCAGGACGAGTTATAAATCTTCCAGGCCAAATCTCTTTGCATATCTTTTTATCAAGGCCTCGGTGATAGTAAACGATATTTTGTCTCGGGGCCTATGTGACAGTAAATGATCTCTTCGGTTGTTCTCCGGGCGTCTTTGAAGGAAACGATCTTTTCCGTTGCTCTCGGGACCTCGGGCGTCTTTGAAGTAAACGATCTTTTCCGTTGCTCTCGGGACCTCGGTGATAGTAAACGATCTCTTCCGTTGTTCTCGGGGCCTCTGTGACAGTAAACGATGTCTTCCTTTGCGCTCGGGGCCTCTGTGATAGTAAATGATCTCTTCGGTTGTTCTCCGGGCGTCTTTGAAGTAAACGACCGCTTCCGTTGTTCTCGGGGCCTCGGTGATAGTAAACGATCTCTTCCGTTGTCTCAGGGCCTCGGTGATAGTAAACGATGTCTTCCTGTGCGCTCGGGGCCTCTGTGACAGTAAATGATCTCTTCGGTTGTTCTCCGGGCATCTGTGAAGTAAACGATCTCTTCCGATGTTCTCAGGGCCTCGGTGATAGTAAACGATCTCTTCCGTTGTCACGGGGCCTCGGTGACAGTAAACGATCTCTTCCGTTGTTCTGGGGGCCTCGGTGAGAGTATTAACAATTGATTATGTTCTCGTGTGTGGTCTTGCATGAGCTATAAATATTATACCAGCGTACTGCATGGGTATACGGCCTGATATTTCGTCGAGATGATCAATATTTTCACGAGCCCGAATTATCACGATGAAGAGCATTAAGTATAACTTTTCATTATTTATACATTAGTGAAATCCCAGTTTTTCCTTCACTGATAAAAAGGATATCTTCACCGGCTAGATATAACTTTTGTTATTACATTTTGCTATTACACTGTTGGAGACCTTGAAATTTTCCTGGACTGCATTACAAGGCCGTGCACTTCCGCGCAATATATGGTTCACCAAAAAACAGGTAGAAATTCTTCATGTACTTAATTTACGTAAATACCTATATTTCATTAGCATTAAGCACCTTTGTAGAATGTATGATTACTTACAGACAGCGTTTAAAACTGTAAAAAAGTTTTGTAAGCGCGGACGTGAACGAAATAACAGCACATACGAATAGAATCAGAAATACGACGAAGATGGCACATTGCTCACGGATGTAACAGATAAACTGATACGCATTTATATACATGCAGAGAAAATGTCAGGATATAAATAATAAATAGAATACTGCAAAGTGAAGGTTGAATACCATAAATATTGTTCTCGTGGAAGGTAGAAATGATATCATATCAAATGTTATCATTTCCACCTCTCACTTGAACAATATTTATGGTATTCAACCTTCACTGTGCAATATCCTCCGGTCTTGAATTAATACAGATACTAAGCAAACTTTCAACGGTATTTTGCCGCTGTCACGACTTACATGGTGTGAAGAAGAGCACAGGCCCCAGCTAGAGACCCTGGTTTCGCTTAGAGAAAATAGTTGACTTATTTGAACTGCTAGACAGTCATTTTCGTTCCAGTTTGCAAGGGTTTGCCATTTAATTGTCTCAAAACGATGTTACGAGAGGTCTTCCCACGTGATGTTGTTGTTAGCTGCTGAATCACCAATACTCATTTGTAACTGAAGGCAAGGAAAGCCCTACATTGTCGACGAGCGACGAGATTTCAGACAACGAAGCACGATATTTGTCTTCGTACCTCTCGCATTGCGTGCAAGAAAAGCAGCGACTTTGGATACATTATTCAACTTTACTTATAAAAAGACGCAGTTTCATAAAATCCGCCAATTAGTGTCAGGAAATAGTTTTTATTGCTCTGCTAGAACAGTAAAAAAAGCGATATTTATGTGAAGAGAAGTTGCACGCTAGAGCTCATTATAGCGTGTTACACCATAAACCATCCAGATTGCATGTTTTTCCAGTGGCAGTAACACCATCAATTAGTATGCAATGTTTTCACCGTCACAAAAGCTATAGATTCTAAAATGCACGGTTTATGTTTTTAACTCAGTGTTGAATGTACCTTCTGAGAGAAAAAAACCCTTGCAACATAGCTGATTGTAAGTTTTAATTTTACTCTTTCTGTAATCATTTTGCGAAATTAACACTGAGAGAGATGTGTCGTGTTTTGGCTTCTCCCAAGCTGATCGTCAGTGATCTATGGGCCACGGCTGTTCGTTACTGCCAAACGGAAAGGTTATTAGCGGATTTGTCATTACGGACGAGCAAGCGGGTGTTAATGCTGCTTGTTTAATTGTTAGATAACAAACCCCAGGTATACGTACATAGGACTGTTCGTCTTAGACGTAATCAGAAGAGAACCAGGTAACTAATAACCTGCGCCTTCAAGAGCCAGAAGACAGATGCAGACCCATGGCTAATTTATGTAATATGTAAAAACCTCTATACACACATGAACTTTAACTCTATCGTTTACATATAACATCTGGTTATTTATAGCTCTTTTTGCTCTAGACATGGTAAACCTTGGCGAAGTAGATCATATACACGCAGCATTACAGGCTGTATGCAGATATAGGGTAAGATTTTAAAGTGTGACATGGGTGATGAATGCCCAATGGTCAGTCCAGGGCAAAAATATTTTACCTCTTTGCTTTAGAATTATGTTCTTTAGTCTTTTGTACAATGTTTCAATATGAAAGCCTTGTGAGAATATTATTAATTTTTAATGCCTTTTTTTGTCCCCATAGTCGTGATTCACACTAAATGTGTTGTGGAGAACAGCGACTGACAGCAAATTACACCTGTGCGGTGGGGTTTAGCGATGCTGGTAATCAGACTTTTGCAGAAGAGGAATATGAGGAAGAAGAAGCAACTTAGTAGACTGAAAAAAAAGAACAACAAAACATCATTGTGAAAAAATAGTTTCCTTTTTTGATTTACGTGGTTATATAGAGGATATTGCGCAGTGAAGGTTGAATACCATAAGTATTGTTCGAGTGAGAGGTGGAAATGATAACATTTGATATGATATCATTTGATATGATATCACCTTTGAGTCCGCTTCGGGACCGGTAGATCCAGGATCAATCCTTAATCGAGTCACACCTAAAGCTTTAAAAGAGGAAGTTGTAACTTCCTCCCTTGGCGTTCAGCATGAAGGGGATAGTGCAACGACTGGGTGACCCGTATCAGTATAATGGCTCGGGCGGGGCGGCTTACTTGCCTTCGGTAAGTCGTCTCAGTGAAGCAGCACTAGATAAAAGAGCGGTGGAAATCCGTCCTGCTACAAGGAGGCACATTACACGTACATGCACCCTAAGGATTCCTTCGTCGTCATATGACTGAAAAATTGTTGAGTACGACGTTAGACCCCAAGCACTCACTCACTCACTCACTCACCTTTTAGAACAATGTTTATGGTATTCAACTTTCACTGTGCAATATTCTATTTATTATTTATATCCTGAAATTTTCTCTACATGTATATAAATGCGTATTAGTTTATCTGTTTATCAGCACCGCGCTAACAAAACCTTTTCACAGTTTTTAACGCTGTTTCTAAGTAATTATACGTTCTACAAAGGTGCCTAATGCTAATGCAATATAGGTACTTACGTCAATTAAGCACACGAAGAATTCCTACGTGTTTTTTTTTTTTGACGAACTATATATTGCGCGGAAGTGCACGGCCTTGTGATGCGGTCCGCGAAGATTTCACGGCCCTGAGATATCACCTGCTGACTGCATGAAGTGACACAATGAATGTAGCAGACGGCATGTACAAAAGTAGTTGCAGCAAGGTCAACTGTGGGTCATGGGTGAAGGTCTCCAGCAGTGTAATAGCAAAATGTAATAACAAAAGTGATATGTAACTAGTGAAAATATCATTTCAGTGGATATACTGGGATTTCATTGATGTATAAATAATAAATAGAGATTCTACAACGAGAGACCCTGTGTTACGATGGATATGACTGTTAACTTTCAGAATCACAAGCCTCTGGCGAGTGATTCTGAAAATTAATAGACGAGAGTGATACTCATTGTAACACAGGGACTCGAATTGAATTATCTTTTTCTCACACAACACAAAATTTTCACTTTTTAAGTCGCTTAAACACGTCCGGATCATTAAGAAACGAGTTTCGCTGGCTTTTTCATAGTCATGAATATTTATGAGATCAGAAGCCTTTTTACCGTTCGAAAACAAGATATAAACATTACGAAACACAACACAGGACACAAAAACAAGCCTCTCAATGACTAATAGTTATAGCTGACAAGTAAAAGAAATGTGCCTGTTTAGAGCATTGTCCGGACGGATTGTAGTATTTACACCACTAATGATAGCTTGCAAGACACTGTGGGCGATGACCTCTGGGTGCTGTTTCCTGGCTCCATTGATATCAACTGGCATCCTTGAAAGCCCATCGACATCACAGTTTGTGTTACCTGGTTTGTACCTTATTGTGAATTCGAAGTCCGACAATTCGGCAACCCATCTGTGCCGTGTACTGTCCAGTCAATGGGTGGTTGTCACTATAAACCTCAAATCCAGGAGAGCAATATAGGTAATCACGAAATCTCTCGCAGATCGCCCATTTGAGAGCTAGGAACTCCGAATTACTTCCCCGAATGCAGGTAATACTTCTGTAGGAGTTAATGTCCTCGACCCATATGCAACCACAGCGAACTGACCATTGTCCCTCGTTTGGTACAACACAGCTCCTAAGCCCTTTGGTGCTGCATCTACATGAAGAATGAACTTCTTACCAAAATCTGGGTACACCATGACACGTTCGGACAGCAGATCATCAACCAGTTCATCTAGTGTTTCTTGATGTTCAGCAGTCAACTGGACAGTTTGTGTAGGATTTACTTGGGCGTATTTGGACTTTTTACGCAATTTTGGCTTCTGAGGGGAATCCTTCCTTTTCTAGAGATCATACAGCACTTTTGCTCGTCCAGAAAAAAATCTGATAAGCCTAACATCTGCCTCAGCTGTCCTACCGTGTGTGGAGGAGTGTCTTTGAGTTTTCGCACAGGCTCTTTCTCAGCCCGGTACATCCGATAGCCATCCCTTGACACCAGGTGACCAAAATATCGAACCTCTTCTCGAAAAATCTCACACTTCTTTGGTATCAGTTTTATTTCTCTGTCCCTGAGCCAGCAAAGAACTTGTCTAGTGTGCTGAAGGTAGTCGTCAAAGGTATCGCTGAGTAATGAACAGAGATCTTGTCCCGCATGTCACTAAGGATTTCCTCCATTAAGGATTGAAAGACGCCTGGCCAACCAGAAAGGCCGAAGGGAAATCTGTTCCATTCGTACAGTCACCGAGGACTAATGAATCCTGTCATGCGCCGACACTCTTCCTTCACAAACCCGTGATGGTAGGCCTTCCCTTGATCCAGTATCGAAAACCAGCATTTCCCGCCTAAAGTGTTCAAGGCATCCTGAATTCTTGGAATTGGCAGCCTCGGCGGAACAGCCTTCCGATTTAGCTTCCGGTAGTCTAGAGAGTCGTCCTTTTCCCGGACGCAAACCATTCGAAAACTGTTATTTACTTTTCCTTACTCACTCATTCTTGATCAGCGTTATTAAATTGTCTTTGACTTCCTGGTAGAGAGGAAATGGAACGGATATGTAGTTCTGCTGAACTGGTGAATCATCTGTTAACTTAATGTCTAACTGCAGGTCTGGGGCAAGGCCACTGTCATTTTCATCCTTTGCAAACACGGAGGATTCTTCATACAACATTTGCGTGACTTTACATTTCTGTTCTTCTGTTAGACAACTGTTTGTTAAGTCAGTTTGCGGATGCCACAGTCCCTTTCCATGATTATGTGTAACATCTGACTCTGATGTTTCTACATACTTTACAACATTTATGGGAATGACAGTTTGAATTTGATGCAATGTGCCACCATGGCAACCACCCTGAATTCTAACTTCCTGTGTTAACCCATTTGTTACAACTACATGAACAGCCACTCTGGTCCCTCTGTTAACAGTCACCAATGAACCATGGACCTCTACACCTTCAGGCCACAAATGCTCCACATTTTGCTCAAACATTACATCTGAATGATCATCGACTCTGGCTCTTGTGAAACATTTCATTACAACAGTCTCTCGGGCTGGTAGCTTTTTCTACCTGTAGTTACAAAGCCCAATTCTGTGTTTGTTTCCTGATTAATTAAGTTAACCACAGCAGTCAATGTCCTCTTATCTACAGTGGGTAAACCTGACTGAATCAAATTAACCTTAAAGTCAAGTCCACTTTCACTACTGTTGTCCATATAGAATTTGATCACACTGTATCCTATAATAGTCTCACCCATACCCTTTACATCGGACACCAGGAAGGGGACACTAAATTCCTGCCTGCTATTGTCTCCTAGTAAACAAAAGTTTATTGGGAGCCAACCCTTGAATGGGATATTGATCCCATTAGCTGCTGATACTGTTAAATTACTGTTTCCAAGAATATCTGCCATAGGTTTTATTTCAGGTTGAGGTAAGTGTTCTTTAACCCACTGAATTGGCAAGAGACACACCTGTGCCCCAGTGTCCCACAGAACTTCAGTTTTTATGCCCTCTATAGTACACAGCATTTTACACCTGTTGCCAACTAAATTTATCATTTGTACTTGAGTTCTGGTTGTTGGTTCTGGCCGTAGACAATCTCGTGGTTTTTCCAGTTGTTGAATGGATGAACACACAGGTTTATGACTTCGCCAATGTACTGTCTGACAGTCTATTGGACAGTATGCGACGGAATTACATCCGGTATACTGCAACATCATTGTCAGCAGTTTGCCACACTGAACACAACCAGGTGGGGATTCATTCCTGGTCATCACGCTCCCCTCTGTGGTGACATGTTGTCGTTTCCCCTACGGTTTCCTTTCCCCTAACGCTTCCTAGCTTTACATCCAGCCTTGAAATGTTTCTCTGATCCACAAATAAAACAGTGGTTATGTTTCTCTGCACCAGATTTTCTGCAATTTTGACAGCCCCCTTTTGTCTGACGCTTGGCTAGTTCTTCTTTCATAGCCATAACCTTTGTTTTTAAGTCACGAACAAGATCAGCCACATTTATCTACTGCATCACCAGTTGTTTGTCCATCTGCTTGTGCTGAGTGTACTCCGGCCTTCTTGATTTTTACAGTCCCACTTTTTGTTTGTCTCTCTTCATACGCAGACATGGACTTTGTAACTGCATCAAGAATTTCTTCATCTGGGCCTGCTGGTACAATAAACCCTTAATCTCGAACTCGGTCTCCACAGAACCCATTGCCGCACTACCGCTGACTCACACACATTCGTCTTATCCTGGCAAGCTCGCCAATATGTTGCCCTTCCTATGGTCTGGCGCAATGTAGGACTGTAACACAGACCAGACGAGACAAATTATTTAGATGGCATGGAACTTGTAATGGAAGATGGCGGACAACCAGCCTCAATACAACGTATACAATGATATCACATTATAATTCCCGACAGAGTATTTCCCCCTGAATTAGAATATCATTGAGAGATGTCTCCCCTGAATCGCTACAATCACTAGCGGGTTTATGTACATCCGTTCGAACACTGATTGAATTAAGTTACTGCGTTACACACGTAACTACACTGAGTTCTTAGGGTTACTTGTATCATGAAAACAAATGCATCAGAAACTATGAAATCTGCCATACTAGTGTACCATTATATCTCAGACTAATTCTAGCAAGGATTTAACGCTCTTGAGCTTGTAACAACAACAACGCCTTGCTAAACAGTAAGCGAACATGCACTTTTAGATTTATGAACTATTCTTCCAAAAATATCTTCAAAGCTAACCGTATTGTATCAGTTTTTTATAGATCAGTTAGGAACTACAACACAAGAAGAACTAAATGGCGTGTTACCGAGGAGCAGATGGCCTCTGAATCTTACCTGTAACACAGACGAGACGAGACAAATTATTTAGATGGCATAGAACTTTTAATGGAAGATGGCGGACAACCAGTCTCATCCTCTCGATCAACCAACTAGAACGATCGTTTCATTCAGTGTTTCCCTCCTGTGTGACACCTAAGAGTTATATCCCTTAGAACAACATTGCTAATTACCTACGATCGCTACATGCCGTTTATCTGAAAGCATATTATTTCCGCCAATACACATTTTCTTTAAAGAACAAGCGCTTAAAATCTAAGCGCTTAAAGAACAAGCCCTTTAATTGCACTTGCTGAGCCAGCTTGCAATGGTAATCGGTAGCAGTGTTAAGCCCCGTCCAGGCTATCCAACATCACTCAACTTTTGTTGACGCAACAAGTCAACTTAAAGTTGTGTGAACAAGTTGAGAGGTATTGAGTAGTCTGGACGGGCTCCTTAACTTCGTTCAACACTATCCAACGCGGTTGACTCGGAAATGTGCATGTGCATTTTTTGTCAACAAGCTGAGTGAAGTTGAGTGAAAGAAGCCAATCAGGGGGCGTGTAGAAATAACGTGACCGCCTTAATACACGTGACCTGGGCAAAATGGCGACACCAAAGTCGAAAGCGAGAAACTGAGCTCACAATGAGACAGTTTCGTTGATACAGGAGTATGAAAAATATACTTGCCCGTACAACACTCTCTCTAAAGATTACAAAGACAGCAACAAAAGAAACTCATTGTGTCTTATGCACTGGAGAGAAAGATGGAAATTTTCCCTCCAGTTTATCGAAAGTTTGGTGAAAAAACAAAGCTCAGCACACGACAACTGTGTTGGACAATGTTGACCTATCTGATTTGTAGTGTGGAAGGGACACTCAACTTACCTCAACAGTATTCAACTTGCTGTTGAGTCAACAAAAGTTGAACAATGCTGGGTAGTCTGGGCTTAAGCCGGACCCAGCGAAAGAAAGTTTTTGTTGAGTGCATATCATCAAAATTACAAAACAAAATGGCAATAAAGGTGATCAGTCGTAAAGACAGTCAAAGGAAATAACCACATGCTAAAACATTAACACGTGGAAAGTTTATCGCTGTTAAAATTGCTTGAGACTTGTCGAAAAGATTCGGAGTGTAAACTTCGTGTAACAACAACAACGCCTTATTTGCCGTGCTGTGTGTGATTGTAAACTTTGTAGATTTCTTGAAAACTAGAAACATCCAAATCTCCGTGTGCTAATAACTCACAAGTTATGACGCACAAAAAAGCCACGTTTAGGACTATCTAACTAGCTGATTCATTTAATGAACCCTAGGCAACTGGCTGGAGTTATTTCTGGACAAAGATTGAGTAACAATGGGCCTTAATGTCATTGTATGAGAAATCATGGTGTGAAAAATTACCGATACATAAAAATCAGTGAAAAGCAGTTAGTTGATAAAACACCTCTTAAACATGCCACAGATCAAGTATTGTTGTAGCCTGTGCATGATTTGCTTAATCCATGCATCGTGTCGGTGAAATTGTTTTAGTTCGGCTTCTGCACCACATGTTTTTTTTTCTGAGCAAACAATTAACGTAAGTTACATGTACGAACAATGTATCTGTAGCAGGCTTCTCTTAACCTTTTTTCAGCATTGTTCAGAAGTTTCTGCTCTGGTATTTGCTTCATGTACGAACAATGTATCTGTAGTAGGCTTCTCTTAACCTTCTTTCAGCATTGTTCAGAAGTTTCTGCTCTGGTATTTGCTTCATGTACACATACATTTTAACTTAAAACATGTATGTGAGATTTTTAGAGCGAAAATTAGTTATTCATCTTTTAAAGCTAATTGAATTGTAAAGTTACTATATTAATGTGATTCCCCTCTGTGTATACTTGTTCATGCAGCAGATAAATAATTCAGTTAAAAATATTTTATTGAGAAAAAAAGCAAAGTTTATTCACAATTTAACACTTGACGCTAAACACAAAATCTAAATGACAATGAGGCTCATCTTCATGAATGAATGTACGAGTTATTAAAAACAGCAGTGATTGTAGATTTATAATTTTTACAATGTATCTGACCTGTTTTTGTCAAACACTTTTACATCTCTGTGGTAATAGCACGAACAGCATACAAGACATACTGTATGTAGTCAGTTGTGACATTTTTATTTGGAAAAAAGTAAATTGTAGAGTTATCACATTTATTTTTTACTTTGTGTCCCGATACGCACATGCTCAGGCAACAGGTCAATATTTAATTTAAAATACTTTAGTGAAAAAATACTTTGATGGTAAATACACACACCTAAATTATAGATAGGAATATCATCATGTAAGAGTTATTAAGAAATAAAACAACAGTGATTGTAAATTTATGATTTGTACGCTGTGTCTGACCTGTGTTCTTGTCAAACACATGTAGGCCTACACCCCCATGGTAACAACACACAAGGCTTACTGAATGTAGTCAGTTGTAACAATTTTATTTGGAATAATTTAAATAAGTTTAAAAGCATAAAATTAGGCAGCGTCGAGGGTGGGGGTGGGAGTATGGGCTGCTACTGAATGACGTTCATTGTTTTTCTCATGAAATCTGCTTTTTTGAATGAATGTATCAGGTAAAATACCGGTAATATTTTTTTCCATTGATGTTAGGGCCACTGATTTGTTCAGAGGTTTACTAATAATAATCTTAGTTACCTTTGAGTTGGTTTTATCTACATGTATATAATGTTTGTAATTTCTTATGCAAAGCTATGTCGCTTTGAATCATTCCATTAAATTTGATCATAACCAAATTGAGAGGTGAAATATTTCTGTAAAAACTCTTCAAACTAGCTGGTGGAACTTGCAACGTCTGAGTTACCTCGGTATTTCAACATGAATACCAATACACATTTAATGCATTTTTTGTGAAAGAAGAATGCTTCAAAGGGTATTTTTGCGTGTTTTAATTCTTTAAGTTTTTTGAGTCGAAAATGGTTTTAAACACTGTAAATGAATAATACACCAGGTATTAACCAAAAAGTTGTTTTTCATCTGTCTGTTTTTTTTATTATTTTTTTCTCGTGTGTGTGAACCCTGGCTCCGGCCGTACGTGGGAAGGTTTTCCAGCAACCTGCGCATAGTCGTGGGTTTCCCCCGGGCTCTGCCCGGTTTCCACCGACCATCAAGTAAATAAATAAATAAATCGTAATCACTGGAGAAAACACAGACAAACAATGTTTAAGTTTAACGCTACAGCGTTGAACTCGTTGCCAAATAAGTAATATGTAACCCTTTGCCCCAGAATATGACCGCCCCCCCCCCCCTCCCTTCTCTGTAAAGCATCATCTTTGACAGCGACTTGAAGCCAGAAACCATAATTTCACCAGCCGATTATGACAACAATAGCTTATCGTATGTAAGATTATCTCTTACATCATCGAGAGACATGGGCATTCCTTCGAGGCCCATTCGAGTGTATATGTAGTTCATCCGTATTTTTGAGTGTTTAGTGGCATTTCACATTATGCTTCATTCACACTTTTAATGGATATGAGTAAGCTTCCGTTTAATGAAAATATTGCCATTTGCAGAAATATTTGTATGTTGGATTTGAAACCTAATCTCTGGGAAATCTGACACTTCGAAAAACGAGTTTCTTTATTTGTACACAAACGTGATAGGTTTTCCCCTCTGCAAAGCATCATCTTTGTTCAAGGAGTCATATTCTGTAAAATGTACAGATACTTCTATCTGAGAGAAGCAACTTTTTCAAATGAATTTCTCATCTTCAGTTTGACGATATCGATTAGCCGTGGCATATAGCTTATTATGCATTGGGTTTCCAGGCAATGAAGCAATAAGAATTATTTGCCAGGGTGTGCCCCACTCTGTGTGCAAGGAAAGCAGTCGGTGTTAAAACGTTATTAAACTTTATTTATAAACATCACGTGATTGAATAAAAATTAAGGTCTTTAATTAGGGACAGGAAATGGTCTTACTTGCTATGTTGGAACAGTAAAACAAGCTTTATTTATTTGCAGAAAAGTCGTAAGCTTTAGCCCATTATAGCTTGTTAAGCATTAAACCATCCAGATTGCAATGTTTTTCGTGCTGCAGCAACACTATCAGTTAATATGCACCGTTTTCACAATGAGAAGAACGGTTGTAGATCGTAAAATGTACCGTTTATATTATTAACTGTGCGTCGAAAGAAGCTTCCAAGACAAAAAAGGAACTTGCAACATGGGTATAGCATATTTTGGAAATAGTATATCTGATAAGATTTTTCGTTTTCCCGTTTGTGTCAGCGATTTTCTGAGAGAGATGTGTCGTGTGTTGGCTTCTCCCAAGCTGATCGCCAACGATCTATGGGCCACGGCTGTTCATTACTACCAAACGGAATGGTTAACGTCGGTTTTATCATAACGGACGAGGAAGCGGGTGTTAATGCTGCCTGTGTAAATGTTCAATATACACCGTTATTAACTCCAGGTATAAGTATACAGGGAACTACAGGGTAAACTACTAAAGTTATTTTCCAGATAACAAATCCCTATTATTTGCTATATTTATGTTATTAATATTTTATGATATCAATAAATAATTGATATATTTGTGTAGAATGCAGATGTTTGTCACTCCAAACATGACACGCCTTATTTTCTACAATAGATATCTATGGTACCGAACTCCTCTAACTGCCCAAGCAGAGCTTTGCACTATATCCCTTTTTGATGTCTTTTTTGCACTCAAACAGAAAACGGCTTCATGGCTATGTACTGATGGTTGAATAGAATCTACGTACATGTAGGGTATCGTCGCACGACGTAGACTGTGCCTCTCCAGACTAGAAACCAAGCAATGTGGGGCTTCCCAAAGCTCTGTGTTCGGGAAGTCAGGCGTCTACTATTGTAGTGTCTTTTGACTGGCAGCCAATTCCCCTGATAAGAACTGCTGACGTGTCTGTGAACTAGTGAGAAGAAATCACTACAGACTATGGGCCACCTTGATACTTCATTTCATTAAGCTAATTCTTCGCAAGAAATGTTCCTGAAGTGTAAATGTACTGCACACGGTTTCGGCCGACTGAAGTGGCTATCATTTATTTATTTATTTATTTATTTGATTAGTGTTTTGCGCCGTCCTCAAGAATATTTCACTTATACGACGGCGGCCAGCATAATGGTTGGGGGAACTCGGGCAGCGCCCAGGAGAAACCAACGACCATCGGCAGGTTGCTGACAGACCTTCCCACGTACGAAGTGGCTATCATAACTTGACATTAAACAGTCTGGCACAGTTGAAGTTAGCTTTGAACTGTATTTTCTAAATTATAACATTTATGATTTTTTTTAAAACCCTGTGATGAATTTAATTTGACGTTGTTTTCATGGAAAGACTAATGATTATAGGTAATTATGAAATGGGTATGGCCGCTTGATTAAGACAACGCTTATTTTTTCTTTGACTGTTGTTTGACTTTGTACGTGGAAAATTGTTCGTGGCGAAGTTTATGGCTGGAAGAATTGGTTACCACATGTTAGAATTCTGGGCACTTTCTGTTTAATCCTGGAAGTAATATAATCCTGGATGGACCAGCAAGTATACTTCGACTGACAGTCACGCACTGGCACTCAAGAGTGAAACATTTTCAGGATTGTTATTGAAAGATAAGTAAAGCCTCAGTGCAGAATGAATGATTATAGCTTGACGCCACATTGGCAATATTTCAATATTTGCCAGGGTCAACACTATGGGAAAGGTCGCATTCAACCTGCCAAAGGCGATGAATCTATTTCAGAAAGTTCGATCGTGAAGTTGACGGGATTTTAACCTTTGATATGGATTTATTTAGAGCAGCCTTTGCCTCCTTGTCTTCGACTGTTTATACCAATGTGAGCCTGTATCCAACAGAATATATTTATTCATTTGATTGCTGTTTTAGACTGTACTCTAGAATATTTCACTTATACGACGGCGGCCAGCATTATGGTGGGAAGGAACTGGACACAGCCTGGGGGAAATCAACGACCATCTGCAGGTTGCTGGCAGACCTTCCCGCGTATCAAACAGGATATAATATTTTTACCTCTTTTAATTAGTGATAAAATAATTAGTGTCTAGCACCCCAATCGGTGCTAGACACGACCTTAATAATATCCAGAACCTTAATACATTTAGCCTTAAGCAGTTTTATATGAGTTATAAAAACTCTTTTACTATCAAATACCAAAGGTAAAACTTTCGATTCTCCAACAATTTTAATCTGTTCACCATAAAAATTAAGCTCAGGGTCAAGATGAAGCTTCCGTTTATTACAAAAATGCTTACCGACGGTTTTAGACGTTGAAAATCTAAAACTGTTTTCAGTTGCCAATTTCTCGATCTTTTTGAGATAAAGCTACAGCTTCGATGTTGCTCATATTTTTAGCACGGTAGCATATCAGGAAATGTTCAACAAATAAAGAACCCTCTGTGCCAGATGTTACGGCTTTAGCATGTAATGTAACATGACGATCAGATAAATATTCATATATAAATAGTGGCAAACGACCTTCAAGACCCCTATCTGACAGATCTTTCAAAATGCCATATTTCCATGTGGTGTCGTAAGCCTTTTCAAGGTCAAAAAATATCTACACCACATGTTCATTATTAATAAAACCATTATGTATAAAGGTTTCAAATCTAACATAGTGGATCTGCTTTGACGAAAACCATATTGTATATTAGATAGTAACTTGATGGTTTCAAGAAACGAAAGAAGTATCATTTATAACTGTTCCAGAGTCTTACAGAAACAGGTAGTAAAAGTTATGGGACGGTAATTAGATGGATCAGAATGATCTTTAGCCTGTTTTAGAACCGGGATAATACACGCCTCCCTCCATGACAGTGGAAAATCACCAACAATCCAAATATTGTTAAACAAGCCCAACAGAGTCTCCAGTGGCTCAGGCGGTAAATGGTTCAGAAACTTATAACATACGTTATCAGGACAACATGCAGTATCGTGTGCCTGTTTTAGTCCAGTTTTTAGTTCATCGATATTAAAAGGACGATTGTAGCCTTCTAAGTTTTTAGAAGCAAAGGGTAATTTAATTTTCTCCTTCTGACTTTTAATATGTTGGAATTCTGAAGGGTAATTCTCAGTAGATTTCATAGAACTTGGCTCAACTAATATATTACCTCTATCAGATGGGGAAGTTAATATCTAATCTCCATTTTTCAAATGCTGGACTTTCGCTTTATTATTTTTTTTGTCCTGAATCATATTCAACACCTTACGCACAGGTGTTTTTGAGGTATTACCTGAAACGAAGTTCCGCCAACAAGATCGTCTCTTGGACTTGATTAATCGACGAGCCTTATTCTAAAAATACCAACCTGGTTTAAATCATTACTAGAAGCACGATGATTAAAACTGCGTTCAGCCTTTTTTATGGTTCTTTATGGCTTTACGACAGTCATTATCATACCAGGGTTTAATGTTGGATTTTGGATTTGTCGGGGTTTTAGGTATAGTTCTCTCGGCAGCTTGTAAAAGAAGTTTATATTAAATTTTGATGTAGGATCATCTGCTGCATTGAGAGCCTGTGGAGTGATATCAGCCTCAAAGAACATCTCAAGTGCGATCGAATCTGCTTGATCGAACTTTCACCTAGCTACACGTTCTAAGGGAGAAGAAAGGAGAAGGTCTAAGGTATTAGGAAAATGGTCACTGGCTCAAAGATCCTCATGTACTTTCCAAGTAAAATCCGGGAAATGTGATGGATCAGTGAGAGTGAGATAGCAGAATAAGCGCCATTACCCGGATGTAAATGGGTATTAGAACCATCATTGCAAAAACATAGTTAAAAAATTTCAACTGTCTTGTCCTTATTATTTATATTATTACTGCCGCATAAGAGGTTATGGGATTTCAAATCTCCCTTATTATAAACGGTTTAGGTAATTGTTCCTTTAAATTATGCAACTGGAAAGCTGACAAGTGTCTGGGGGAATGTACAGTGAACATAATGTGATTGTTTCAGACAATGAAACACGAACGACCACATCTTGGAGCTCTGTATCCAGAGCAACAGGACTGTGGATAATATTGTTATTTATGAAGGTAGAGGAGCCGCCTGCAACTCGCTCTTCTTCATTAAAAAATGTACCATAAAATGGATAATTTTTGAGAGTTATTCTATCTTTGTAGGATGTCTTCAAGTGACTTTCCTGAAGACAAAGGGCAATAAGATTTAATGACTGGACTAGTTTTGCTATGTGAAGAAAATTTACCTTAAGATCTCGACAATACCGTTGTATAATTTGGTCATATACAGACATTAGGGAGGGAGACTATAGGATATACTATATACTATACTGTAGTATAGGAGATTAATCTTTACATTTGGACCGGGTGCGACCCTTTCTCGGAGGTCAGCTGGAAGATCTCCCTGGTGCGGGTGGTGTATCCATCACATCCGCATCTGCTGTTGAAGGACCAAATTCCTCCAACGATCCAAACTTATTAAAACTTTGGACATGATCCCTGGTGGCCTTAGAGGAATTTTCTGTGGTCCAATGGTTTTGTTAGGTTTATTATTATCATTATAACGTTTATTTTTGGACTTATTTCTAACATTTTTGTTTTTGGAGTCGTCAGGTTCAGGTTTATTAGTTTGTTCTGTATTATTTACTAATTCTATTTGTTGTACTGAGGTGATCTGGGTTGAGCAAGAATTGCGGTAGGTTGAGCAGAAGGTTCGAAAGAGATAGAACTAGGTTTGTTCCAATTGGCCAAGTCAAGGAAGCTTGAGTTGCAGCTGATGCTGTAGCTCGCTTGACCACATTGGCAAACAAAGACTGCACTGCAGTATTAGATACCCAACATTGAAGCCAACAAGGACTCCAGATGAGGTATACTTGAATAGATGACCTTAATAAGCAAACCCAATTTCCCATCACGGGCTCCTCTGTCTCCCACTCTGTGAATAAGGTCACACATCAGATACGCACTACTCGATCGATCAATGGACCAAAACATAGTCCAGCAAATGAAATCTGAGAAATAACATTTATTCTCTAAGGAGTGGTATTATGGAAAAAGTTTTGGGACTACGCAGAGGCAAGCCATGATCAAGCCGATTGATTGGACCGGGCCCATCCGACCGCCCGTCTCTCTCCAAGTAAGGGCCAAAGTGGAATGTGTGAGGATCTCGCAAGACCAACATGCTCTTAGCCATCAGGATCCCGTCCTCAGAGATTACTGGTCGCAACCAACGGCAAACAGGTCGCTCCCCGATTGCCTCTCATACAGCTAAGAAGATGTGAGCCTATTATATTCACCTGGCCAACACGGGAGAGCTCTAGGTTAGTCGCCTTCTACGACAAGCTTGCCTAGAGGGCTGAGGTCCTATTCTTTTCACCCCGGAGACTCCACCGGGGGCCTCAGTGTAGACGAACTCTAGATGTCTGGAACTTCGGTATCGGGACACTGAAATAGTCTTTTTACGGTAATACCGGCTACCACCGATTATCTGACCTCCTTGTACAGAAACATAAGCCATTTACGGAATTAAAATGCCTTTTATCAAATAATTGTCAACGACATGAAACATGTTTACGTGGTCTACAGTTCATAGCTAATGTTTTGTTGCCTTATTTTTCTCCTTGCCATTGTTCTGTCTTCAAGATATATAACTTTCTTTAAACTAAAGCACGGCATCACTATTCCATCACCCATTATATATAATATAAAGATATTGTAAGACAATAGCCTGCAGGATTCAGTTTATCATCATCAGTTTATCATCGTAGGTACATAAACATGATTTTAAAAAAAATCAGATGGCAGCAAAAGTTATTATTAGCAATATGAATCAAAACAGTTATCAGCCGGCGTTCAAACATCCAAGGAAATTATTCTTAACGGATTAATGGCGAACAAGTCAATAAAAATCGAGCCAGTGGCGATGGCTGCAAGTCAGTGACAATAACAGCAAGTCATTGACAATGACAGCAATAGGTGACAATGGCAGCAAGTGACATTTGCAGCAACTCAGTGACAGTGACAGCAAGTCAATGACAGTGGCAGCAAGTCAGTGATAGTGGCAGTGGCAGCAAGTCAGTGACAGTGGCAGTGGCTTTGCTTTCTTCACAGTTTAAGTTCCAGGATATTGAGTGAAAAGTTTTTCATCTGAAACAAGCGCCTCCCTTTGATATTCGAATATGGAACTGAACACAGAATTCAAATTTGTATGACTACAAGCACTGGATTTATTGGAAATCCCACACTAAGTGGCGCCCTTCGTTGTTGTTTACAATCTAACTTGGTATTATGATAAAGTGATAGTTTGATTGAGTAGCTCATGCCGTCGGAACACGCACCATTCATCAAGGAAGTATCACCTGGAGATTTGAGACGG
This sequence comes from Liolophura sinensis, assembly GCF_032854445.1. NCBI lineage: Eukaryota > Metazoa > Mollusca > Polyplacophora > Chitonida > Chitonidae > Liolophura > Liolophura sinensis. The sequence continues at coordinate 13,856,171 of NC_088302.1, forward strand.
ACGATGCTTACCAGGAGTGTGGGTGGATGGGGCTTGAGGTGATGCAGAGGGGTTTAGCGGTGCTTGCAATCTACTAGGCTTCTAGTAGCAAATTATCTTTTTTGATGATTGAGGCGACTCAGTAGCTTTAAACCGTCATGCATTATTAAGTCGTTGGCTGCTACAGGTATTAGGCCTAAACATGAGCCATAGAATATGGCTTAAAAGACCCCATACTCTGAAACGAATATTTTCAAAAGTGTCCTGTGTGAAAAAGAAAAAGACAATCATTGTGAAATATTGCTCCTCACTAGTTTATTTGATTTAAACCTGCGCATATTTCCTATATACATGTACCATCTAGAGGCATTGGCATTTCATTGCGGCCCACTTACGCGCTCTAGTTGTCGAACCACATTGTATGTGTTTAATGGCGTTTCGCATGATATACTTCTGATACACTGTCTTCAAAAATCTCTTAAATATACAACTACAACAACGAGAAGAACGCTGTCAAATAAATGAAACACCGAGTCAGCTGTCACACGGAACTCTATTTTATGACAAATTAAATTTTAACCGTTCTATGCCAATTCTGTTAACCGGTCCCATCCCTGGGTTAGTCACTTTTTACGTCAAGTTTGCCAAGATGAATGTTTGCTTACTGATAAATGCGTCTTCATTTATTCTATAGAAAATCTTTTTCTTTTACAAATCTTTTTGTAGACAGTAGATTTCCGTGAACATTTAGAACAAACCTTGACTGGTAAATTGTCGAGAGACTGATATCCACCGGTTAAGTGTGACCCTTTGAAAGCCATAACACTGTCGCCGTTCCTCTGATTTTACTCTCTGTGCTGCACGCCTTTCGTTATTTTGTATTGTTTTATTAGCAGAATGATAGTAGTCCATTAGGATACAAGCAAATGTTTACATATTGCTACACTCAGAAGAAAAGTCAAATAAAACGTCTATGATAACTTTTATTTCACAAAGTTTCACGGAAAGAAAGGTATATGCGTGTGAAATAGAGGAAGTCAGAGCAGATTGTATAAAAAGGCGTGTAAGTACAACGCGACACGTGTAATAACATCTAAGAAAATATGATTTACATGTCCACAGAATCTCAACCTTGGCTACTTTTGATAAATTTATTCCTTTCGAATTGAATTGAGGATCGCTTTATGTTTTGCACCTTCAAAACGTCAATATGAAAAATAATGGGGTGACGGATCTTAGACGTTTGGCCAGATTATTTCTAGAACTTAACTATACTTGTAGCTTCAATGACCGCAAATTCTCTTGAAGAACTTTCCTGTCTTCATTACATTTCTCGTGTTAGCTTTCTGTGCTCTCACTTCATGGGGACATCACTCTGTTAGATATCCTTTTCCAATCTTCATTCTATTCCTCGTGTCAGCTTTCCCTGTTCCCACTTCACGGCGCACATCCCTCTGCTAGACGGCCTTGTCCAGTCTTCATTCCATTCCTAGTGTCAACTTCCTGTGTTCTCACTTCAGAAGGCACATCCCTCTGTTAGACAGCCTTGCCTAACGTTCATTCCATTTCTGGTGTCAGCTTCCTGTTTTCTCACATCATGGGGCACATCTCTCTGTTAGACAGCCTGTCTTGTCTTCATTCCATTCCTAGTGTCAGCTTTCTGTGCTCTCACTTCATGGGGACATCACTCTGTTAGATATCCTTTTCCAATCTTCACTCCATTCCTCGTGTCAGCTTTCCCTGTTCACACTTCACGGCGCACATCCCTCTGTTAGACAGCCTGTCTTGTCTTCATTCCATTCCTAGTGTCAGCTTCCTGTGTTCTCACTTCAGGAGGCACATCCCTCTGTTAGACAGCCTAGTCTAACATTCATTCCATTCCTAGTGTCAGCGTCCCGTGTTCTTACATCATGGTGCACATCCCTCTGTTAGACAGCCTTTGCCTAACGTTCATTCCATTTCTGGTGTCAGCTTCCTGTTTTCTCACATCATGGGCCACATCTCTCTGTTAGACAGCCTAGTCTTCATTCTATTCCTAGTGTCAGCGTCCCGTGTTTTCACATCATGGGGCACATCTCTCTGTTAGACAGCCTGTCCAGTCTCCATTCCATTCCTTGTGTCAGCGTCCCGTGTTTTCACATCATGGGCCACATCCCTCTGTTAGACAGCCTGTCTTGTCTTCATTCCATTCCTAGTGTCAGCGTCCTGTGCTCTCACATCAAAGGCCATATCTCTCTGTTAGACAGCCTATCTTGTCTTCATTCCATTCCTAGTGTCAGCGTCCTGTGTTCTCACATCATAGGCCACATCCCTCTGTTAGACAGTCTGTCTAGTCTTCATTCCATTCCTAGTGTCGGGGTCCTGTGCTCTCACATCATGGGCCACATCTCTCTGTTAGACAGCCTGTCTTGTCTTCATTCCATTCCTACTGTCAGCGTCCTGTGTTCTCACATCATAGGCCACATCCCTCTGTTAGACAGTCTGTCTAGTCTTCATTCCATTCCTTGTGTCAGCTTCCTGTGTTCTCCCATCATGGGCCTCATCCCTCTGTTAGACAGTCTGTCTAGTCTTCATTCCATTCCTACTGTCAGCGTCCTGTGTTCTCACATCATAGGCCACATCCCTCTGTTAGACAGTCTGTCAAGTCTCCATTCCATTCCTGGTGTCAGCGTCCTGTGTTCTCACATCATGGGCCACATCTCTCTGTTAGATAGTCTGTCTTGTCTCCATTCCATTCCTAGTGTCAGCGTCCTGTGTTCTCATATCATAGGCCACATCCCTCTGTTAGACAATCTGTCTAGTCTTCATTCCATTCCTACTGACAGCTTCCTGTGTTCTCACATCATGGGCCACATTCCTCTGTTAGACAGTCTGTCTTGTCTTCATTCCATTCCTACTGTCAGCTTCCTGTGTTCTCACATCATGGGCCACATCTCTCTGTTAGACAGCCTGTCTAGTCTCCATTGAATTCCTTGTCTCAGCTTCCTGTGTTCTCACATCATGGGCCACATCTCTCTGTTAGACAGCCTTTCAAGTCTTCATTCCATTCCTTGTGTCAGCTTCCTGTGTTCTGACATCATGGGCCACATCCCTCTGTTAGACAGCCTGCCTAGTCTTCATTCCATTCCTTGTGTCAGCTTCCTGTGTTCTCACATCATGGGCCACATAACTCTGTTAGACAGCCTGTCTTGTCTTCATTCCATTCCTAGTGTCAGCCTCCTGTGTTCTCACATCATGGGCCACACCTCTCTGTTAGATAGCCTGTCAAGTCTCCATTCCATTCCTATTGTCAGCTTCCTGTGCTCTCACATCATGGCCCACATCTATCTGTTAGACAGCCTGTCTAGTCTCCATTCCATTCCTAGTGTCAGCTTCCTGTGTTCTCACATCATGAGACACATCCCTCTGTTGGACAGTCTGTCAAGTCTCCATTCAATTCTTTGGGTCAGCGTCCTGTGTTCTCACATCATGGGCCACATCCCTCTGTTAGACAGCCTGTCTTGTCTTCATTCCATTCCTACTGTCAGCTTCCTGTGTTCTCACATCATAGGCCACATCCATCTCTTAGCCTAGTCTAACGTTCATTCCATTCCTAGTGTCAGCGTCCTGTGTTCTCATATCATAGGCCACATCTCTCTGTTAGACAGTCTGTCTAGTCTTCATTCCATTCTTAGTGTCAGCTTCCTGTGCTCTCACATCATGGGGCACATCTCTCTGTTAGACAGCCTGTCTTGTCTTCATTCCATTCCTACTGTCAGCTTCCTGTGTTCTCACATCATGGGCCACATCCCTCTGTTAGACAGTCTGTCTAGTCTTCATTCCATTCCTGGTGTCAGCGTCCTGTGCTCTCACATCAAAGGCCACATCTCTCTGTTAGACAGCCTGTCTTGTCTTCATTCCATTCCTGATGTCATCGTCCTGTGTTCTCACATCATAGGCCACATCCCTCTGTTAGACAGTCTGTCAAGTCTCCATTCCATTCCTAGTGTCAGCGTCCTGTGTTCTCACATCATAGGCCACATCCATCTGTTAGACAGTTTGTCTAGTCTTCATTCCATTCCTAGTGTCAGCGTCCTGTGTTCTCACATCATAGGCCACATCTCTCTGTTAGACAGTCTGTCAAGTCTCCATTCCATTCCTAGTGTCAGCGTCCTGTGTTCTCACATCATGGGCCACATCTCTCTGTTAGATAGTCTGTCTTGTCTCCATTCCATTCCTAGTGTCAGCGTCCTGTGTTCTCATATCATAGGCCACATCCCTCTGTTAGACAGTCTGTCTAGTCTTCATTCCATTCCTAGTGACAGCTTCCTGTGTTCTCACATCATGGGCCACATCTCTCTGTTAGACAGCCTGTCTAGTCTCCATTGAATTCCTTGTGTCAGCTTCCTGTGTTCCCACATCATGGGCCACATCTCTCTGTTAGACAGCCTGTCTAGTCTCCATTGAATTCCTTGTGTCAGCTTCCTGTGTTCCCACATCATGGGCCACATCCCTCTGTTAGATAGTCTGTCTTGTCTTCATTCCATTCCTACTGTCAGCTTCCTGTGTTCTCACATCATGGGCCACATCCATCTGTTAGCCTAGTCTAACGTTCTTTCCATTCCTGGTGTCAGCGTCCTGTGTTCTCATATCATAGGCCACATCTCTCTGTTAGACAGTCTGTCTAGTCTTCATTCTATTCCTAGTGTCAGCTTCCTGTGTTCTCACATCATGGGCCACATCTCTCTGTTAGACAGCCTTTTAAGTCTTCATTCCATTCCTGGTGTCAGCTTCCTGTGTTCTCACATCATGGGCCACATCCCTCTGTTAGACAGCCTGTTTAGTCTTCATTCCATTCCTGGTGTCAGCTTCCTGTGTTCTCACATCATGGGCCACATCCCTCTGTTAGACAGCCTGTCAAGTCTCCATTCCATTCCTACTGTCAGCTTCCTGTGTTCCCACATCATGGGCCACATCCCCCTGTTAGATAGTCTGTCTTGTCTTCATTCCATTCCTACTGTCAGCCTCCTGTGTTCTCACATCATAGGCCACATCCATCTGTTAGCCTAGTCTAACGTTCATTCCATTCCTAGTGTCAGCGTCCTGTGTTCTCATATCATAGGCCACATCTCTCTGTTAGACAGTCTGTCTAGTCTTCATTCTATTCCTAGTGTCAGCTTCCTGTGTTCTCACATCATGGGCCACATCTCTCTGTTAGACAGCCTTTCAAGTCTTCATTCCATTCCTAGTGTCATCTTCCTGTGTTCTCACATCATGGGCCACATCTCTCTGTTAGACAGCCTGTCTAGTCTTCATTCCATTCCTTGTGTCAGCTTCCTGTGTTCCCACATCATGGGCCACATCCCTCTGTTAGACAGCCTGTCAAGTCTCCATTCCATTCCTAGTGTCAGCTTTCTGTGTTCTCACATCATAGGCCACATCCCTCTGTTAGACAGTCTGTTTTGTCTTCATTCCATTCCTAGTGACAGCGTCCTGTGCTCTCACATCATGGGACACATCCCTCTGTTAGATAGTCTGTCAAGTCTTCATTCTATTCCTTGTGTCAGCTTCCTGTGTTCTCACATCAAAGGCCACATCTCTCTGTTTGATAGCCTGTCAAGTCTTCATTCCATTCCTAGTGTCAGCTTCATGTGTTCTCATATCATGGGCCACATCCCTCTGTTAGCCTAGTCTAACGTTCTTTCCATTCCTAGTGTCAGCTTCCTGTGTTCTCACATCATGGACCACATCTCTCTGTTAGACAGCCTGTCTAGTCTTCATTCCATTCCTAGTGTCAGCTTCCTGTGTTCTCACATCATGGGCCACATCCCTCTATTAGACAGCCTGTCTAGTCTTCATTCCATTCCTGGTGTCAGCTTCCTGTGTTCTCAGATCATGGACCACATCTCTCTGTTAGACAGTCTGTCTAGTCTTCATTCTATTCCTAGTGTCAGCTTCCTGTGTTCTCACATCATGGTGCACATCTCTCCGTTAGACAGCCTGTCTTGTCTTCATTGCATTCCTAGTGTCAGCGTCCTGTGTTCTCACATCATAGGCCACATCCCTCTGTTAGACAGCCTGTCTAGTCTTCATTCCATTCCTAGTGTCGGCATCCTGTGTTCTCACATCATGGCCCACATCCCTCTGTTAGACAGTCTGTCTTGTCTTCATTCCATTCCTACTGTCAGCTTCCTGTTTTCTCACATCATGGGCCACATCCCTGTGTTAGACAGCCTGTCTAGTCTTCATTCCATTCCTAGTGTCAGGATCCTGTGTTCTCACATCATGGGCCACATCTCTCTGCTAGATAGCCTGTCAAGTCTCCATTCCATTCCTAGTGTCAGCTTTCTGTGTTCTCACATCATGGGCCACATCCCTCTGTTAGACAGTCTGTCTTGTCTTCATTCTATTCCTAGTGACAGCGTCCTGTCCTCTCACATCATGGGACACATCCCTCTGTTAGATAGTCTGTCAAGTCTTCATTCCATTCCTTGTGTCAGCTTCCTGTATTCTCACATCATGGGCCACATCTCTCTGTTCGATAGCCTGTCAAGTCTGCATTCCATTCCTAGTGTCAGCTTCCTGTGTTCTCATATCATGGGCCACATCCATCTGTTAGCCTATTCTAACGTTCATTCCATTCCTAGTGACAGCTTCCTGTGTTCTCACATCATGGACCACATCTCTCTGTTAGACAGCCTGTCTAGTCTTCATTCCATTCCTAGTGACAGCTCCCTGTGTTCTCACATCAAAGGCCACATCCCTCTGTTAGACAGTCTGTCTTGTCTTCATTCCATTCTTAGTGACAGCGTCCTGTGCTCTCACATCATGGGACACATCTCTCTGTTAGATAGCCTGTCAAGTCTTCATTCCATTCCTTGTGTCAGCTTCCTGTGTTCTCACATCATGGGCCACATCCCTCTGTTAGACAGCCTGTCAAGTCCTACTGTCAGCTTCCTGTGTGGCCCATCTAGTCTTCATTCCATTCCTGGTGTCAGCGTCCTGTGTTCTCACATCATGGGCCACATCTCTCTGTTAGACAGCCTGTCTAGTCTTCATTCCATTCCTGGTGTCAGCTTCCTGTGTTCTCACATCATGGGCCACATCCCTCTGTTAGACAGTCTGTCTTGTCTTCATTCCATTCCTAATGTCAGCTTCCTGTGTTCTCACATCATGGGCCACATCTCTCTGTTAGACAAAAAAGTACTAGTGGACGATCTTTCATTCGCTTAACTCTGTCTCATTCAAGCCAGTATAAAGTTGAGCTAGTCCAGTGTATGATTTCTGAGTTAAACTTTCACTTTCCTCGACGAAGTTTATTAGTGTCAACGGGAATGAACAATCGTAACCGCATTCCAGGACAACTGGAGATCATGTATGTTTTCGCAAAAGGCTGTACTAATATTATAAATTAGACATACTTGGTATAATGTATAATTTCTGTTAAACTACACACAACGGTACATTTAGCACTTAATACCCAATAATTACAGAAACAGTCTAAAGTCGATCTGCGTATTGTCACGATTATGTGCAGATTGGGAACCACGAGGGGAACTAGACCGTTTGTGAATATTTTTTGATTCCGAGAGAACAAACAAGGCTGGTGTCAAATTACGCGGCAGTTGTCAGACGCGGATGATGGTCGGATCTTAGGCCTATCATACGCCCGTTTCAGGCGAATGGTACACCCGTTTTGGTTGTATGATCGGCGTATGATGTGGACATCTTCTTGTGATATGCCCTCCCTACGCGGATTTTCCGACCCACATCCGTGCCAGATATATCGTTAGGATTGAGCAGTACTGTAGATTTCGGTGTTCCTACATCATAATGTACATCCCTCTTCATTCCATCCCCAGTATTAGCTTCCCGTGTTCTTTCTTCATGAGGCACATCCCTGTGCCTTATCTAGCTTTCATTCTATTGCCAGTGTCGGCTTCCCGTGTTTTTACTTTAGTGGGTACATCCCTCTGATAGACAGCCTTGTCTAGTCTTCATTCCATCCCCAGTATTAGCTTCCCGTGTTCTTACTTCATTTGGCACATCCCTGTGCCTTATCTAGCTTTCATTCTATTGCCAGTGTCGGTTTCCCGTGTTTTTACTATGGGTACATCCCTCTGATAGACAACCTTGTCTAATCTTCATTCCATCCCCAGTATTAGCTTCCCGTGTTCTTTCTTCATGAGGCACATCCCTGTGCCTTATCTAGCTTTCATTCTATTGCCAGTGTCGGTTTCCCGTGTTTTTACTATGGGTACATCCCTGTGATAGACAGCCTTGTCTAGTCTTCATTCCATCCCCAGTGTTAGCTTCCCGTGTTCTTACTTCATGAGGCACATCCCTGTGTCTTATCTAGCTTTCATTCTATTGCCAGTGTCGGTTTCCCGTGTTTTTACTTTAGTGGGTACATCCCTCTGATAGACAGCCTTGTCTAATCTTCATTCCATCCCCAGTATTAGCTTCCCGTGTTCTTTCTTCATGAGGCACATCCCTGTGCCTTATCTAGCTTTCATTCTATTACCAGTGTCGGCTTCCCGTGTTTTTACTATGGGTACATCCCTCTGATAGACAACCTTGTCTAATCTTCATTCCATCTCCAGTATTAGCTTCCCGTGTTCTTTCTTCATGAGGCACATCCCTGTGCCTTATCTAGCTTTCATTCTATTGCCAGTGTCGGCTTCCCGTGTTTTTACTTTAGTGGGTAAATCCCTCTGATAGACAGCCTTGTCTAATCTTCATTCCATCCCCAGTGTTGGCTTCCCGTGTTCTTACTTCATGAGGCACATCCCTGTGCCTTGCCAGTGTCGGCTTCCCGTGTTTTTACTTTAGTGGGTACATCCCTCTGATAGACAGCCTTGTCTAATCTTCATTCCATCCCCAGTATTAGCTTCCCGTGGTCTTACTTCATGAGGCACATCCCTGTGCCTTATCTAGCTTTCATTCTATTGCCAGTGTCGGCTTGCCCTGTTTTTACTTTAGTGGGTACATCCCTCTGATAGACAGCCATGTCTAGTCTTCATTCCATCCCCAGTGTTAGCTTCCCGTGGTCTTACTTCATTTGGCACATCCCTGTGCCTTATCTAGCTTTCATTCTATTGCCAGTGTCGGCTTGCCCTGTTTTTACTTTAGTGGGTACATCCTTCTGATAGACAGTCTTGTCTAGTCTTCATTCCATCCCCAGTGTTAGCTTCCCGTGTTCTTACTTCATGAGGCACATCCCTGTGCCTTATCTAGCTTTCATTCTATTGCCAGTGTCGGCTTGCCCTGTTTTTACTTTAGTGGGTACATCCCTGTGATAGACAGCCTTGTCTAGCCTTCATTCCATCCCCAGTGTTAGCTTCCCGTGTTCTTACTTCATGAGGCAAATCCCTGTGCCTTATCTAGCTTTCATTCTATTGCCAGTGTCGGTTTCCCGTGTTTTTACTTTAGTGGGTACATCCCTGTGATAGACAGCCTTGTCTAGTCTTCATTCTATTGCCAGTGTCGGTTTCCCGTGTTTTTACTTTAGTGGGTACATCCCTCTGATAGACAGCCTTGTCTAGTCTTCATTCTATTGCCAGTGTCGGTTTCCCGTGTTTTTACTTTAGTGGGTACATCCCTCTGATAGACAGCCTTGTCTAGTCTTCATTCCTTCCCCAGTGTTAGCTTCCCGTGTTCTTACTTCATGAGGCACATCAATGTGCCTTATCTAGCTTTCATTCTATTGCCAGTGTCGGTTTCCCGTGTTTTTACTTTAGTGGGTACATCCCTGTGATAGACAGCCTTGTCTTGTCTTCATTTTATTGCCAGTGTCGGTTTCCCGTGTTTTTACTTTAGTGGGTACATCCCTCTGATAGACAGCCTTGTCTAGTCTTCATTCTATTGCCAGTGTCGGTTTCCCGTGTTTTTACTTTAGTGGGTACATCCCTGTGATAGACAGCCTTGTCTAGTCTTCATTCTATTGCCAGTGTCGGTTTCCCGTGTTTTTACTTTAGTGGGTACATCCCTTTGATAGACAGCCTTGTCTTGTCTTCATTCTATTGCCAGTGTCGGCTTCCCGTGTTTTTACTTTAGTGGGTACATCCCTCTGATAGACAGCCTTGTCTAGTCTTCATTCTATTGCCAGTGTCGGTTTCCCGTGTTTTTACTTTATTGGGTACATCCCTCTGATAGACAGCCTTGTCTAGTCTTCATTCTATTGCCAGTGTCGGTTTCCCGTGTTTTTACTTTAGTGGGTACATCCCTGTGATAGACAGCCTTGTCTAGTCTTCATTCTATTGCCAGTGTCGGTTTACCGTGTTTTTACTTTATTGGGTACATCCCTGTGATAGACAGCCTTGTCTAGTCTTCATTCTATTGCCAGTGTCGGCTTGCCGTGTTTTTACTTTAGTGGGTACATCCCTCTGATAGACAGCCTTGTCTAGTCTTCATTCTATTTCCTTTAGGGAATTTTTCTTTTTATAAATCTACCGGTTTCGATAATTGAAAGATACAAGCGGAATTGCTCATAGTTGCTAAACAGGTGTGTCTGTTCGAAAACCTGATGGATCGTGTTTAGGGAGTTGTATAATTTGTCTCTACAGCCGTTAGCTGTCAGAGTGCTTTGTCCTGTGGAATTGGGGAGTCTTAAGATGGGAGTGGGGAAAATAGAATCCCTCCAGGGGCTACGGGCGTATATAATTAGGGTATTAAGGGGACGTCATTATGTCCATGCTTACCACTGTCTCATAGCCGGCTATCCGACTAATGACTGGGTTTTGCCGTAGTGTGGATACGTGTGTAGTGATAAATATAATCTTTTAAAAACAAGTCCTTTTGTTTAAATATTCAGCCGCAGATTAATTTAAATACCAGTACGCTAAATTACAACAATGTGGCTAATTTACACAAATTATACGGCGATAGAAGGATATTAAAAATGCGCCTGACGAATGATGGGACGCTGTTATTCAGTGATATGCCTCATAGGCACAAATGAGTCTTTTTTTTTTACATTTCTGTGCAGTTATATGACATTCTTTGTCCATTTTTTTCACATTGATGAATTCCCTGTGTAGCTTGCAAATGTGTGACGTGCGTATTAAAATTTTCTTAGGAAACTTTTGAGAGCCAAGAATTTTTTTCTTTTGAATAAAACTGGATTTTGGCTAGATCTGAACATTGGCAAGCTACGTCTGTAAACAGTGAGTGACTGTACTACAAGCCGTGGATGCACCAGAAAAATAATAGCCAAAGATGGAAACAAGAAACAACAAAAGCGGCAACACTTATTTTCTCTTGATGTGATATAACTTGCAGGTTGTGTTTTTCCACCTACAATAAGGTACAATGCATACATAAGTAGATACTCCTACATAGCTACAATACATAACAACAAAGTAGTTTTAAAATCTGGATAATAAGCCATGAGTTAAAACTGGTATGATTAAACAGCACATTACATCACTGAGTTTTAAATGAAACCAATTTTTCAATAACTTCCAATTTGTATGTAGCTGACATACCATTAAAGGAGAGATTTTTCTTTAAAAAGACCATTGTGTTCCTAATAATCCCTGAAAATGATTCGACATTTCATTTGATTTCTATAAATGTAGTTCTCAGTATGATATGTTTAAATATAATAAATACAGTCCACCAGTTTGATGATTGCCATTTTATACCTGTGAGGTTTCAAGACAAGTCAGCTCTGAGAGGAGGACGGGAAGAGTTAGAGCCAGTCACTTTTGTTTTTTAAATTCTCCGTTTCACCTTACACATCTCGCTACATTCAAATCTCTCTACGCTGACCTGTGGCTAACTCATTAAACAGATAGTATAGGGAACAGCTCTACTAGACACAATGCTATTAGATCCATCAGTTTTAGTCGTTAACAGTTTCTCTGACCAAAAACCCTTATGTGATCAATTTGGATTTGCGAGACGGGTTTGTGAGTTACCTAGATCCACTGTCATCCATTCTTAAATCATATCGCCGAATTACACAGATGCTCCAATACAAGTAACTGGGTCACTAGTAACTTGGAAGACATTTTCTCATTTTGCCTCTTCATTCTCTATTTACATGACCTGTTTTTCTTGTTGTCCTTTTTGTAACCATTGTCACCATTGTAACTGCACTTTATACTGTCAGCACAGAATGCATTTGCCTAATGGCGACCTTTTAATGTGATGTTTACAAAACAATGGCGCGTTTAGTTCTCATGCATAGCGGTTCAATTCACCTGCCTTACTGTTTCACCGTGATTAGGCGACAGGTCATGTTCAGTTAGTCACAAACTGCATAAATGTGACATGGAGTCATTTAGCCGGAACATCGTATCCATCACAACCTATTCTTCAAATTTTAGCATTTATGAAACGCGGGTGTTTTTACGGGCACATTTGTCATCTTGTAACTACAATGCCCATTAAGGCCATTATATCGGCTCAGATAAAAACTGAATATCTCGACTCAAACATGTTAAAACACGCCACATAAATATAAATTGAAAAAAAAAACATTACGTTTCATGAATCCTTTGTTTAATCTTTCAAAATCACTCGTTCACAAAGCCTTCACAACCATCCGCTTTCTGCAAGACCTTCCCGTATACGACGGGGGATGAAACCAGTTTAAACTCACAGCGACCTAATTGGTGATACGCGTCCTGAGGTAAGGCCTAATTGACTTTAGAGTTATAGATAAAGTTCGATCTGGCGTGGTGATAAATTATGTAGGCGTATACCTGTAATCGACTAGGATATGTGTGGTGTATTTTGATGCCTAAAACATTGGAATTGCGTACTTTCCATCAAAATGAGAAATGTGAAAATGTCATGTGCAGGTTTTGAACAGAGAAAATAATGTTTTAAGGTTGATCGAATACCAGCGTTGAATTGGACTTGAGCGTAATGTATGGATGCCTTCGTGGATCAGGAATTGTTCTTGCATAAGCGCTTCTGGTTCCTCTCGAGCAGGTCAGAAGACAATCGCACGAAGCTGAGTGCTTTTATTGCTCTTCTTGGGTTTATACTGCCCAAGACACAACCTAGAAGACGTCCGATTAACCTTTACCTGTAGATAGTTTTTATACCTGAGGACAGACAGCCCTTTTGACGGACAAGTTAGGAGGTAACATGTCCATCATATCTGCATGCATTTATGTTCTCTGTCACTTTATCAAAACCATGAAGTACTCCCAGTTTATCTGATTGTTGCAACAACGTGTTCCGCCTAGAGTTTCAGGTACTTTACACTAGGGAGAGATATTTCCAAACTTCCATAAAAACAGTAAGCTGGAACACATAAAGTGGGGTTTATCGTGTTAAATTAGATCGTCACGTTGGATATCTCAACAGTTGCAATCAAAACTGAACTGAGATACATATTTTATTATTGTCAGCTGATATTCTAGCATGTTTAATGGATTTGAATACTGATTTCATTCAGTCGCCTAGAACATACCTGACGTCTTTCCAACTTCATTGAAAACTGTTCACTGCTTCTCTTTGCACGATTCCGTAATATTTTCGTACTTTATATTCGTTCTTAGTTCTTTGGTAGTTTGTACTATACGTCGTTTTGGGAATGGGCCTTGCGACTATTCAACTGGAACGTCCTTAATGGGTGACAGCTGGTATACGACGGTATGTCTGTTTCGACACTGTTTGTGATACTTTGGTGACAATAAATGGTCGCCGGCTCTCAAGTGGCCGTTCATGCAGTCTAACGTTTCCTTAAGATGAGCCTCCCTCCGATATATAGAGATTATCATAACATTGCGTGATCTGTGGTAATGTATCAGCTCTCGTTGTCTGAGGTCGGCCTGTCTTATTGGGCAAGCGCGAAGAGAACGGCCTATGCGCGACGCCGATCTCAGACAAGAAGAATGTGCTTGTCATTTCTTTTTCTGTTAGAATAAATACATTAAATCCGCTTTCTTCAAAAGTTTAACGATGTTGTATAGTTACATCAGGCCAAATTCCGATGTTAGTTCAGTGATTTCCCCGGTATATAAATAAATCAGTAAATCAACAATTAAATATAAGTAGCACGTAGTTTAGACGATGATTGGGTAAATTAGAAGAACATATGCCTACATAAGTATGTTGGTAAGGGGCATAACTCATCAGTCGTGATTTGTATACCATTTAGATGCTGGCTTAAAGAAACATGAACTCTTGAAGCAGTCATTTTCTCACTGTTAATGGTTACTATAGTTTCCAGCAGCCAGCAGGTAATTTGATTTGACTATCCTGTGTCAAATATAAACTCTATTCGGTATAATAAAATAAACTCCATGTTTAAAGAAAAGCCTCTTTTCTTCCTCTTGTATATCCATTGTGACGTCACTGTGCATAAGGTTTTACTCTTACCATATGATGAACAAACATTTCAATTCTCGGATAAATACGTACGTATATCCGATAATCGTGAATTTTAAGGTCTATGAAAGTTAAATTTAAAATGGAAGAGTTTGGGATATACGAGTGGGCCACATCACGCTTGGCTTTCGGCTGTCAGAATGTGTCTGAAATGCGATGCCATGAAGAGGTACTGGGCAAAGCAAAGCACGATGACGTATGTACATGTATTCTGTGAAATGTCAGCCTAAAGGACGCTCCTAAGCATCCAATGTTTAAATACCAAATATTCAAATAATAAGCCCTGCTGGCAGAAAAAATATCTTATTTAACCTGAAGCATAGGCCTTTCATAGAAGTATAGGTTGTGTAAATATGTTCTGTTCTTTTAAGAATGGAGGTAAATAAATTGCAACTTTCTGTGTAAATAGGCCTTGTATTTATTTATGTATTTGATTTATCCTAAAAGCTGCTTGCGCTCAAGAATATTTCACCCATTCACAGCAACAGAGGTGAAGGAAAATGAAGTGTTCTTTTCACAGTTTTTTTTACATGTGTTTGCCATGCAGCTATCGTACAAGAAAATGTTGTAAGTCACGTCCCTAAGACATGTCTTGTCTCCTTAACGTCATACCATGTGTATCAACCCACAAGTATTAACAAATATTTATGAGAGAACATTGACCACCAAAAGCAGTTTATCATGGGATGTCTGCCGAGAATAGAAATTAACTCCATTTATCAAACGTTTGTTTTTATAATTGTTTACCTGTATATACAAGTTTTTGTGTCCCACCTATGATATTAAGTATGGTGTTGTTTTTAACTAAAATGCCATCAGCGACTTCTTCCTTGATTACCCTAATGACGTCTTCAATTGAACAAAATAAAAGTGTAATAATGTTTCATGTACAGTGCAGCTAAGGAATCCATTTGATGCCAAACATGCCTGAAATCTAGTCCACAAGCACAAATCGTAAATCCTGACAAAGTACAGCACTTCTGCCTCCTGAACATAGTTCCTATTAAAGCCTACAACTGCTGAAATATTTCGCCGACACAAATGTGACGTGAACTGCAAATCAGAAACATTGCTTCATCTGTGTAGCCAAAACTCACAAGTTCAATTCTGCAAAACAGACCGGCAGGCTGTTTAAGAATAAAGGTGAATTTATGCGTCAATCAGACATTCATATACCAGTCGTCAACCAAGATGGGCGTTCCAGGTCAATAATCGCAAACCTAATATCTACAACGACTTTTAACACAAACTACCAAAGCACTAAGGAGGCAAATAAAGCACAAAATAAGTACGGAATCATGCAAAGAGAGTCAACAGTTTTCAGTGATATTGGAAAGACGCACGGTATGTTCTAGGTCATTGAGTGAAATTAAGAAATAATGTTCGCGTCAGGGTAGTCTAACGGTAGTTTTACATCAAATCGATGTGGAAGAGTTTATATTTTAGGTCGAAGGCGAAGCCTAAGACTTAAAATTTGTAGGGACGTTTGAATATCTGTTTGAATATTGAAACATCTATAACTTGATACTTTTCTCCTTTAAAATAAACGTTCGCTCCGACAGAAAAAATCGCCATTTTGTTTCTTTGTTTATATTTGTCGTCTGCTTTATTCAGTGTCAACAACAACCTCTATCCACCCATAGAACTACAATAGGCCTGTCCAGAAGTCAAACGCTTCTGTCTCGTGATCGGGGTATCTAATGACTCAGATAATGTACACTTGCCACAGGCACAAGCAGTGCGTTGTATGTAATAAAAAAGAATCGAAAGGCAATATTTATTTATTTATTTGATTGGTGTTTTAGAATCAGTATTTAAATCCTGTAAAACGCTTTTATATAATTTGACAATAATAAAATGTGTACATGTATCTCAGTTGCGCTTTGATTGCAACTGTTCATATATCCAACATGGCCATCTAACTCAACACGGGGGGCCTCCGTGGCTCAGCTGGTTAGCGCGCCAGCGCAGCGTATTGTCCCAGGAATCTCTCACCAATGCGGTCGCTGTGAGTTCAAGTCCAGCTCATGCTGGCTTCCTCTCCGGCCCTACGTGGGAAGGTTTGCCAGCAACCTGCGGATGGTCGTATGTTTCCCCCGGGCTCTGCCCGGTTTCCACCCACCATAATGCTGACCGCCGTCGTGTAAGTGAAATATTCAAAAAATCAAAATAAAAAAACTAACTCTACACGATGAGTATACATCCCCTCGCCCTAGGTTAAAAGGAATTAGTCACAATGATGAACCAGAGTGCCAGAGATTCTGGACGCTCTGTCCATATTTACTTACAAGAGAATTGTACTCAATGTAAACTTAGGAAACTTTCTTACATTAATATGCTTAGTAATAAGTTTAATTTGCGGAACTGCTGGGAACGCCATATGTCTCAACCTAATCGTTTTGAATATACTATACATTGTCTAATGCTGCACGGACTATGTAGGAGTGCTACAATTGTACTATTTTTTATGTGGTATAAGGACCTCTGAACAACATTTCGTACAAGTAATATATTACTTATATTTCATGACAGCCGTGATGTGGCCTAATTCCCTATGTTTCCGAGAGGCTGAAATTTTGAGCTAGGCGGTGCTGTTCTTTATACTCTGAACAATGTTGACCCATTTGTCATGTACAGTACCGATGTACTGTTAGTTTTAATCTCGATCTTCCGTTTAGCATATCTCTCATCCTTAGCCTGATTATGTCTTTCTATGGGGCAAAAAAGGAGACATCAGTGAATGTTTACGGCTTTAAGGTTGGCTGGATAACCATACACTTAGAGAGGGAAAACTGTAGCAGCCTTTTACACAAAACTTCGTACCACACTTTTCTTCTTTGACCGATACGTATCTTTATATCTGACAGTAGCCGTGTTTCTGATAGGCCGGAACCTACAACGTGCAACCCTGGAGTTTATCTTCTCATCAGGCAACAAATCCAAACATATTGATCTGTCCGAGAACGTCCAGTAAACTTAAACGTTTTCATTCAAAATGACGACTAATGTTGTGATCTTTAATTAGATTCTACTTCCATACATGGCTCATCTGGGATGAAAAAATAATGACAATGTTGATATGAAGTTTTAATATAAAACGATTACATTTTCTGTCTCTACACTCTTAAATTTTCGAGTAAACGTTTATTGAATAAGCTGAATCCAATTAAGAAAAGTTTCACTTCACATAAAGTATACGTTTACTTTTGTAATGTAAAGGTTGCCGTTTATCTTGGTAAACTTTTACCGGTCACGAGTAAACCTTTACTGAAACATTTACTGCAAACGATGCAGCCTAAATATGTAATCCTCATTCGTGCATGCTACAGTAGCCTATAGGCCTATTTGCTTTTGTAAAGGAAGGTACATAATTTAGAAAACACAAGCGTCGAACGCAGCCAAATGTAAACGTTCAGCTATTTGGGTGGAGAGTGGGATATACTAGTAGGCCAATATGTACAAGTCACTATCGCTGTGTAAAAAATTACTATTTCAAGTAAAAATACCTTAGTTCATCGAATAAATGTGGACAGTTTATTATGAAAGGTAAACATTTACACAATATGTGTAAAACATGTACAGTAATCACTGAGCGTTATTGAAATTCTAACAGTGTACGTAATTGAAAGGAGAAACTGATTAGAACCATTCATATAAAAGGACTACTTCTGTTTTCCTAAGAATAGAACATTGATATTGATTTGCAGCCGTCAAAGTTAGCGGAAGCGCCATTTCGACACTCCTGAAGAATAAAACAAGAATTACTCCCTGTTAGCGCATTATAAAACCCACCCACCGGAAGTTTGTCAGCTGTTATCAGGTTGAACAAACCATGGCATAGATGAGGAATTACACGGCTTGTAAATTTTTATGTGTTTTCTCTTGTATAGAATGAAATTTTTCTTTCTTCATTTCTTATGTTATTGTTATGTTACAATAAAAGCTAAAGCTTCCCTTCAGCAAGAAGCATTATCTGAAGTGTTTTCATTTGTAAACACATTTTATACTAAAGAACTTATGCAGAAGTACCTCGCGCGAGTATATACAGCTTGAGAGAGTTTTTGTACATAGACATGTAGACATTCATATTCTCTCGCGTGACAGGTATTGGGCCCTTTGCCGTCTTTGGATGTACATGTTCATGTGGAATTGTTTCCAAGGGTGTTATGTGTATTGAGTTAAGATACTGTCATCACTGTTTATTTCTGTCTGACAAGGTCACAAGCGTTTTCCAGAATGATATAATCTAGACGAGGGAGCGTATTCACTTAACATTGTTATGTATGACTATTTAACGTCTTCATGTACTGTTAGTCTGCGGACCTTTGTGAAAGCATAACAGGCCCTGTTATATATGTACAGCGCGGACCTGGCCGAAAGCACCTTGTTCAATGCTCTGTTTATTTAACTGGCTGTTCATTGGTTGTTAATTCTGTGTCTAAGAATAGTTGAATCCACCTGGCACGTATATAAGCCGTGTTTTCTGTGCAGAGTGGAGGTATTTTTGCTGCATCCACTGGGAGCCAGGAGAGTGTGAGACGCTCTCGTATCGAGTCCATTATATTTATATGAGCTGGTGATGCCAGTTTCATTTGGGAGGACAGATTTTTATGCCGGCACCGTTTGTGTACCACAGTAGTACTGATGTCTGGTTTATGTGAATTTCTGCGGAAGTCACGTTTATTGGTGTTCGGATCTTTATTAGCATTATACAGTGTTGACTGTGTAATTTGTTTAACACGCTGACCTCACCTGACCGACAAGGTAGTACTGATGTGTATGTTGTTGAACTGTCTGTAAAACTGTACGTCTCATTTTATACATAAAGCATTGTTTACATTGTAATATTGAGTCACTGAGTCTGTTGCCGTTTTCAATACCGTAACAGAAATTGGGGGGCTTGTCCGGGAACTGATTGTTTCCCTTTTGTTTAGCACCGGATATTTGAAGTTAAACACAAGTGAGAAGCGATTGCTTAATTTTAACGGTGAATGATTCAGTGGCTAAATATTTACAATGGGAGATTTTGATCCTAAACAGTTTGTTAGTGCGCCCGATCAGGATGTTTTTGAGAGTTTAAAGGAGGAAGACTTGGTTAAGTTAGGGACATTTTTAGGTTTGTCCGTAAAGTCTTCATGGAGGAAAAGAGATATGCAGTATACTTTGTTGAAACATTTAGTGGAGATAGGGAAGTTTGATAGTTCTGCATTATCTGATTATGAGTTCGAGGGTCAGTCTGATGCCGAGCTTAAGTTTAAGCAGTTTGAGTTCAAGTTTAGATTGGAGAAAGAGGAGAGAGAGAAAGAGAGGGAACATGAGATAGAGTTAGAAAAGTTGAAAATGCAGAGAGAGGAGAGGGAAGTGCAAGTGCAGAGAGAGGAAAGAGAGAGGGAAGTGCAGAGAGAGAGAGAGGAGAGAGAAATGCAAGAAACAGAGAGGGAAAGGGAATTGGAGTTTCAAATGAAAAAGTTAGAGGTTGAGAGAGGTGAGAAACCGGGTGCTTCCGGTAGACAGGATTCAGGATTTGATGTGACCAAATACATTCGGTTAGTTCCATCCTTTCAGGAAAGAGAGGTGGATAAATATTTTCTGCATTTTGAGAAAATTGCAAATAGTTTAAAGTGGCCTAAAGAGTTCTGGACTATGTTATTACAGAGTGTGCTAATTGGAAAGGCCAGGGAAATTTACACTCAGTTAAGTGTAGAGAATGCTTCCAATTATGACTATGTGAAAGAGGTAATTTTGAAGGGTTATGAATTGGTGCCTGAAGCTTACCGCCAGAAATTTCGTAACTGTGAAAAAGGTAGAGATCAGACATACGTTGAGTTTGGTCGAGCTAAGGAGCAGTTCTTTGATCGCTGGTGTATAGCCAAGAAAATAGGCAGGGATTTTGAAAGTTTGCGTCAGCTTGTGCTGGTAGAAGAGTTCAAGCGTTGTATTCATAATGATGTAAAGGTGTTCGTTGATGAGCAGAAGGCGAGTACACTTGAAGAGGCAGCCAGTTTAGCTGATGATTATTCCTTGACACATAAGGTTACATACACGGGTAAGCCATTTAATTCATTTACACGTAGAAATACCCAGTCACATGCAACAGGTAGAGGTAGCTCTACACAGAAGAGTTCTACACCTGGTCCAGGCTCCAGTGGTTCTACAGCTCATGGTTCACGTAGTTCAGATTGGAATGGTAGTCCTCGAAATAGGGTCACTTGTAATTTTTGCAATCGGGAAGGTTACGTGATGAGTGAATGTTACAAGTTGAAAAGGATACGGGAAGCTCAGAATGAGTCTAAGCCCACAGGTCTTTGTGTTGCAATGCACAAAACATTGCCGGAAGTTACATCAGCAGTTAAAAGCAGATCTGAGTTAGCTGATACGGGATTGGATAAGATTCCCAAATGCTCAATGGATAGCTTCGCTCCGTTTATCAATTCTGGTTCAGTGTCGCTTAGAAGCGACATGTCTTGTGCTACCCCTATAAAGATATTAAGGGATACTGGGGCATCTCAGTCTCTGTTGTTGATGAATACTCTGCCCTTTTCTGAAGAGTCCTACTCTGGGGTTCGTGCCCTTATTAGAGGTGTAGAGTCTAGTGACCTTTGTCAGTGTTCCCCTTCATGATATTTATTTGTCATCAGATTTGATATCTGGACCTGTCAGGGTAGGCATTAAGCCTTCATTACCTTTTGAGGGTATTCATTTGTTGTTGGGAAATGACTTGGCACATGATAAAGTTACTGTTGATGCCTTAATGGTTGATAAGCCTTCTCTGAATTCAGTCACAGAGCCAGCTGAAAGCGAGATAGCGGGTTTATATCCGTCCTGTGTTGTTACAAGAGCTATGTCTAGAAAAGTCAGTACGGACCAGGGTAGTACTGTTGATTTGAGCGAGACTTTTCTCAACAACATGTTGGATGGTGATTCTTCCAAATTAGACAGCCAGCAGGAAGTAGATACTAATTTTGTTAATGGTGATCAGCCATTTTGTAGGACTAAGTTGATTGCTGAACAACACAGTGATCCAAGTATTTCTTGCTTGTTTAATGATGCAGCTAAAGATGGTGAATCTTTACCTGACCCATGCTACTACTATGTCAAGTCTGGCATATTGATGCGGCAGTGGAGACCTCCCGATGTTTCGTTGGAGGATGAATGGGCAGTTAAGCATCAGGTAGTTGTGCCCAAGTCTTATCGTAAAGACATACTGACTATAGCGCATGAAACGCCGTTAGCAGGTCATTTAGGTGTTAATAAGACCTATCATAAGATTCTCAGTCATTTTTATTGGCCAGGAATAAGGAAAGATGTTACTGAATTTTGCAGGTCTTGTCATGCATGTCAGTTAGTGGGGAAACCTAACCAGACAATCCCCAAGGCAGCCTTGAGGCCTATTCCTGCAATTGGTGAGCCATTCAGTAGAATCTTAATAGATTGTGTTGGTCCGCTACCTAAGACAAAGTCTGGAAATCAGTATATGTTAACCATAATGTGTACTTCAACTCGTTTCCCTGAGGCAATTCCACTAAGGAATATTACTGCCAAGACTGTAATTAAGGCTTTAGTTAAGTTCTTCACCATGTTTGGTCTGCCTAAGTCAGTACAGTCAGACCAGGGTTCAATTTCATGTCTGGTGTGTTCCAACAAGTTATGCATGAGCTAGGTGTTAGCCAGTATAAATCCTCAGCTTATCACCCACAAAGTCAAGGAGCACTAGAGAGATTCCATCAGACACTGAAAAGTATGATAAGAACTTACTGCTTTGAGACAGGGAAAGATTGGGACGAGGGTGTACCTTTGTTAATGTTTGCTGTAAGAGAGTCTGTACAAGAGTCACTTAGATTTAGTCCATTTGAGCTTGTGTTTGGCCATACTGTGCGTGGTCCACTACAGTTGTTCAAGGAAAAGTTTGTGTCTGGTGATAGTGACAATGTTAACCTATTACAGTATGTGTCAAGTTTTCGTACTAAGCTCAACAGAGTATGTGAGTTAGCCAGAGAGAATCTTACAGCTTCTCAGAAGAGGATGAAAACTAAGTATGACAAAGAGACAGTAAGACGCAGATTTGAAGTTGGTCAGAAGGTATTGGCCTTACTTCCAGTTAGTGGTAAGCCACTTGAAGCTCGTTATTTTGGACCTTATGTAGTAGACAAGAGGCTAAGTGATCTTAATTATATTATTTTCACTCCTGATCGGCGCAAATCTAGACAACTTTGTCACATGAACATGTTAAAGCCATATGTAGACAGAGATAGCACTGATCTCAATGTTGTACATCCTAGTGAGTTGCTATCTCTTGTTTTCCAGTGCCAAGTTGTAAGAGAGAGTTAAAGCGTTTTTTGGGCATGGCAGGTTATTATCGTAAGTTCTGTAGGAACTTTTCATTTGTTAGTGAGCCACTAACTCAGCTGTTAAAGAAAGGTGCTAAATTCTTGTGGTCCATTGAGTGTCAGAGATCTTTTGATAGTTTAAAGGCCATGCTAAGCAGCGGCCCCATACTTGTAGCACCTGATTTTAATTTACCATTTAAGCTAGCTGTTGAAGCTAGTGATATATCTGCTGGGGCAGTTTTGTTACAAGAAAATGAAACAGATCACGTTGATCACCCTGTATGTTTTTTCTCTCGCAAATTTGACAAGTGCCAGAGAAATTATTCGACAATAGAAAAGGAGTGTCTGTCCTTGATTCTAGCATTACAGCATTTTGAAGTATACGTGACTTCGTCAAGTTACCCCATTGTTCTGTATACAGATCACAATCCCTTAACCTTCTTGCACAAACTAAAAGGTAAAAACCGAAGATTGTTACGGTGGAGTTTGCTTTTGCAAGAATTTAATCTAGAGATTAGACACATAAAAGGGAAAGATAATGTGATTGCTGATTGTTTGTCACGTGTCTAGTTGGTTTTCTGCAGCTTTGTTTTTATAGACTGTGGTAAACGTTATTATTATTCATAATTATGAATATGTTAAAGAAAGTTTTATGCAAAACTTTCTTTCCCTGAAGGGTGGGGGTGTTATGTATGACTATTTAACGTCTTCATGTACTGTTAGTCTGCGGACCTTTGTGAAAGCATAACAGGCCCTGTTATATATGTACAGCGCGGACCTGGCCGAAAGCACCTTGTTCAATGCTCTGTTTATTTAACTGGCTGTTCATTGGTTGTTAATTCTGTGTCTAAGAATAGTTGAATCCACCTGGCACGTATATAAGCCGTGTTTTCTGTGCAGAGTGGAGGTATTTTTGCTGCATCCACTGGGAGCCAGGAGAGTGTGCGACGCTCTCGTATCGAGTCCATTATATTTATATGAGCTGGTGATGCCAGTTTCATTTGGGAGGACAGATTTTTATGCCGGCACCGTTTGTGTACCACAGTAGTACTGATGTCTGGTTTATGTGAATTTCTGCGGAAGTCACGTTTATTGGTGTTCGGATCTTTATTAGCATTATACAGTGTTGACTGTGTAATTTGTTTAACACGCTGACCTCACCTGACCGACAAGGTCGTCAAGGACTCTAAACTGAAGGTTTCAGTTTTGCAAAGGACGTTCGTTCTGCCACAAGGTGACATTACTCTACGTCTCTGAACGGCTCGTTTGTGAGCTTCTGCGGGAGCTGTGACTGATCTGAAGTGGATTATACCTCCATGCCTGTATTTACCCTGTGTTGTGCTCTGCGGGTGTGACGTCATTCAAAGGCTTGACTGTTCCAGTTCTGTGTAACCTGTGTACTGTGTTCGTGTTCGCTAACCTGGCGAAGTACCTGTCTAGGACAATTTGTGACTTGTGTGAATTGTGTGTTTATCCCATGGTCTTTACGTTGGATTTCCTGGAATACATTCCTTGGGATGCAAAGGTGGACTGAAAACTTGTAAAGACCGGTAGTACTGATGTGTATGTTGTTGTTGTTGTTGAACTGTCTGTAAAACTGTACGTCTCATTTTATACATAAAGCATTGTTTACATTGTAATATTGAGTCACTGAGTCTGTTTTCTGTTGCCGTTTTCAATACCGTAACAACATCACACCTACGTGACGGCCAATTGTAACCCGTGAATATGTAACCATTCAAAGGTGTGCCTTGGAGAAGATAATATTCTCCCTATAACACAGTTACTATCCCCCACACAGGATAATCCCATCTCCTTCCCCAGCCTGCCAGAGACTCCCCAATTTCACACGACAATATCACCTGACAAGCCATTGGTGTAAAGACGAACAACAGATCCCCGGTGATGTTCTAGATGATTTTCCTCTTTCAAAACACACACCACTGAGGTCGCAGGTAACTCTTGACGCTGGAAGGTTTGACATTGGGGATTGGAGACAGGCACGCGTCAGTGTCTGAAGACCGATAACAGACGGGCCTAACGATTGACGTGTTAGCTCTGAAGGCTGTGAACTGAGGTAATAAATACCTAGTCCTGTATGAACAAGAGTACCGCCAAAAGCTTCGGTACGGTTTTAGACAGTCCTGGAGAACTAACGAAAGCGTACGTGGAACTCGACGCTGGAAGCAAAATAACATTGACATTGGGGATGTCGGAAGACTGAGGAAATCGAGGTTTTATTGCTGTATTGGTGATTTAATACTCTGAGTTGAATCTTCATGTAGAAATATCTGTATTCCTCACTAAGTCATGGGGCGAAGACAGCCGCGTCCGGCTTCCATGGTAGCCTATGCCTGTCATGATGCGCTAGCTAAGTTGTCTAATTGTTTACAGATCTGCTCTGCTGCTTAGAACCTAGGCCGTTCGCTTCACACGACAATATCACCTGACAAGCCATTAATGTCGGGACAAACAACAAATCCCCGATGATGTTCTAGATGATTTTCCTCTTTTAAAACACACACTATTAAGGTCGCAGGTAACTCTTGACGCTGGAAGGTTTGACATTGGGAATGGGAGACAGGCACGCGTCAGTGTCTGAAGACTGATAACAGACGGGCCTAACGATTGACGTGTTAGCTCCGAAGGTTGTGAACTGAGGTAATAAATACCTAGTCCCGTATGAACAAGAGTACCGCCAAAAGCTTCGGTACGGTTTTAGGCAGTCCTGGAGAACTAACGAAAGCGTACGTGTCTTGCAATCATCTCGATTAAACATGGAACGGATACTCGCCTGTTAGATTTTGTATCATATCTTTTTGATGTCCATCAGCAATTTTTAGACATACTTTAGGTTGTTTATGCAGTAAAGCCCATCAGTGTGAACGCGGACCACAATACGACAATGTACTCTTAGCAATGATCTTCGCCACACTAGGTGTGTGTAATTGTGTCCTCTTGCTGTTGCTCCCCATCTTTGTTAACCTGTTAAAGTAGTGCTTAGTGGCTGCACAAAAGCGTTAGCACCTTTATTATAAGTCTGTCTTTTGTGATTTTTTGTCGTTCAAAGATGGGCGCGTTGCTTTCCAAGAAGGCATAGAACAAACATTACATGTTTTGTTTTTTTCTCCACCTTCAGAAACCATTGTTTTTTGTCGCTTTCTAATTCTCATTGCACACTACATGCGGTCCTTTTCGTGTGGAAATGTACGCGTTGTTACATTTACTTGTGGAAATGACATTCGAAAGTTCTGTTTTTTTACCTTCACTGTTAACATCACAGTTCCTCAGGGTATATTATCGAGTAGCGCAGATAGAAAACAATACCGGTATGGGAAGAGGAAAACTGAATCGACGTGCTCACGTTTTGAGGGACTTTGTCCATATTGTAGATAATTCCAACAATACTTGGAAGAAAACATGAAATACAATATATGACAACCTAAATGCTTCATTCCTAAAACTGACAGAACTTTGATTCCAAACATGCCCTTTTCTATATGGCTAATGGATACATCTTGTTATGACTGGACTAACTGATCGATACGAGGGTCTCTTCTTATCTTTACAAAAGCCAAGAGAATAATGAATACTGAGAAATCTCGAAAATTCCCTCTCGGTGTGAAAGTACATCAATACTGTTTACGAAACACTTTGTTTTTCCTATGACTTTTATGGTACCGGTAATACTTTTCCATTTATACAGGCTTTAATGAAGCTAAACTAACTTTTGTAACAACGTATCAATCACATAATGAGGGCTATAAAGCGAGACAAATCAGAATCTTTCTGAAGGTAAGGAAAATAGAATAGGTCCAGTCTTCGTTCTACGCTTTGGCAGAAAAAAGCATGAACATCTGTGAGTGCCAGGCCACGCGTCAGACATAAATTGTCTTGAACGAATGAAGATCTATGTTTAGTTATTACATGAGCAGTTTAGTCCGAAGACAGCTCTTCCATTATTGCTGTCAGGGTTTGGAGATTCAGGAGAGTTGTGTGGGGTATGAGTCTTCATTGGTCGAAAGGGTGATTACAGAAAATATGTCCAAACCTCACATGCTTACTACACTTGAATAACCCGTTCTTTGCCTTGTGTTGCTGAAACACTCCGTCCTTCTTCAACATGTTTGTGTGCTCAAGCTGTGTCAAATCTTTTTTCTCTAGGCTTAATGGATGATTTGTTCGAAGGTAAACCGAGATCTATGTTATGTAACCAGAACAAATCTATCTTCATGTGCAGCATGTGTTAGACATGCTCTCTCATAGTTTGGGTTATGTTCCTAGTTATTTTCTCTATATTTTTATCTTGAACTCATGATTTCTTGGTAATTTATTAAGGATAAAAAAACAACAAAAAAACAAGGGCATTGTATGACACAACTCTGACTGTCATCGTATATATGAAGGAAAAGTTGAACCGCGGACAATGTCAACTGGTTGTTGTCACCAAAGCCCCTCACAAGAAAGGGGGTCGAGGTGGGCGAAGAATCTGGAAACTCCTTGTTACAGACTAGGATTAAATGATAACATTTGAAAGGACAATGTCTCCACTTTCCACTCATACACCCGCGCACAGACACGCACCATTACACACATCTAGCACTTTTTGTGGCGAGCGAATAATCCTCCTGGTGAGGAGTGGACCGTTATCTCAGAAGATAAAGGTAAGACGATTTTTTTAACTGTTATCTCAGAAGATAAAGGTAAGACGATTTTTTTTAACTGTAAAAAAATATTGAATCATCTCAAAGATATTTGACGAGTTTGGAAATCTGATCTAAATCTTGCTCTTCACAGTCTATGCAGAATTTTCAGTAGTACACTGAAGAACAACTTACTCGTGGATATAAAGGGTAGTTTATATCATTATAGACAACATCGTTTGATCCTATCGATCACGTGTAGGGTTGATTGTGCTTCTCCGAGTTCGAATGGAATCAGCTGGAAAGATCTAGGTTTGCACCCCAGCTGTCCATGGCATATGCTTACTGCAGTGGGTGGATTTGGCAGAATACGTGGAAATTGGAATACTTCACCATTGGGATGGCTAATGAAAAAGTGTCAGCTGAGGTCATCTCGGTGGAGAAGACGGAGACAAGTGGGTGTATGAAGAGGATATAGAAAGGTCTAATTGTATAACAACATTTGTTTTGTGATTAAAAGAAAACGTCATATCCGATAGAACAAGAAGTGGCCTGGGCTTCAGCAAAGACTCCACAGTGACGCAATGAACAGAGGTATTTTAAATGAAGTATTTTATGTCAGTCACGGTTTACATTAGCCGTTAACATTATCCGTATTAGTCGACAATACAGACCATGCCGAGCACATTTAGGAACCGAATCGCTAAACACCCGAAAGGTTTTAGTCTGTCAAGGCTTGGTTTTTTTTCTTTAGTTATTTGACAGGTGTTTTAATGACTTGTCACTTTACAAAGGATAAAGCGTGGCAGTGTATGAATGTGCAACGATTTCTTTGGCAAAGAACTGGATGTCTCTCTGTTGATCGACATGCACTGCGTTACAAGTTTAACCACAACTTCTTATCGCAGTAGAATGAACGAACAATGCACTCTACACCTTATTCTCAAATCCCTCTAATTGGGAAAGGTTCCCAATATACAATAGATATAAGGACTGCAACCGACTAGGATTGTTACTAATGCCAGGGACGCACCAGGGAGTTTTTGCTTGTAAGCTTGTCGCTTGTAAGGACGAACTTAATCGCCTGTGAAATAAGCTAACGGTATTGGCACCATTGTTGCAGTCATACTAAACGGAGTTTTCCGTTTATTTTGGCCAATAGGTTATGTAATCTAGTATACCATGTGACAGAAACAAAATGCCAAGGGTCAAAACAATTCCGTGTTGTTTGCCAAAATTCGCTGGAGCGGACATACTACGCGGACAGAGTGAAATTTAACGGGTTTTTTCGCCAGTGTCTGACATGTTTGATACAAGCGAATATCGGAGTGGACAAGCTTGCTTGCGAAATACGCCGCCGCCAGCGTGGACACATTAGGCGGATTTTTAAAAAATTATAAAATTCGCCTGTACGAGCGAAAATGTCCGTCTGGTGTGCTCGACTTAAAGAATGTAAAATTTATATGCATAATTTCCAAAATATTCTGTCCCAAGGAACAATGTGCTTTTGCAAAATATATAGTATGTTAGACATCTGGGGCCGGCTTCTCAAAGTTTATTCCGTCTTAAGTCATATTATGATGTACTATTTAGTACATCATATTTAGAAATCAAATTTTTCTCCACCTCATTATCAGTATTTTTAAAAGACAAATATACCCATATTTCAACCTCCAGTACCAAAAAGAAAGCATTGAGACAAGTTTTGACTTAAATCCCAAATGGCATTGTGGAATCGTTTCCTGATGTAACCAGAAGCGAAAAACAATAACAGCATTTGACTAATCGCAAATCTCTCCAGTTTGAATTTATATACTTTCTTGACTAAAAATGACGTTTCACCATACGTGTTTTCACAGAAACATAATTTTAAGCACAACCTGTTAACCATTCTTTCTTTGCCAAGGATATATAATTAATATATATATATTTAATAATATATACGTATTAAAAACTGAAATAAATATGCCCACTTTCTGTACAATTTAAACAGGGACTGAACACCAAGCCATATATTTATTCCAGACTGATTTAATTTCAGGAGATTGTCTTGGATAATGTAGTGTAGGTTTTGAACTGTCTAAAGCCAAAATTAAATCTAGTCGTTGTATTTTGTATTTTCTTTTAATGTGTAACATGGGGATCTCGTTGACTTAATTGTCTTCTGTTTTCACCTGTTCTGTTCACGCGATTTGTGAGAGGGTACGGGTTTTGCCTCCACTCGTCTAGATGTGAAATACTTTAAATGTAGGGCATGCCGTGGGATCGACGTCTGTATTTAAATAATGGATTTCACAACTAGCCAGCATATGAGAAAATGCCACATATCATGTTTCGCGCCCTCAATCAAACGCTTAGGAGACTTTGAGAGTTTGAATGAGCGAATGGTTGCTCACACGAAGATGACTAATGAAAAGCGAAAGTCACTCTGTGAAGTATAACGGAATATGTATATGCGGCGTAAACGACAAATAATTAAATATTAACGCAGGGATTTTCTATGAATACTACGACAATCAATAGTGTTTTCGAATGTACCTAGCTATTTCGTTCACGGGTGCAGCTAGAACTATTTTCGCCGTTCCACCTACATAATTCTTGTTGCATATGTTGAACCTTGTGGACATAGACCTCCATGTGAGAGGAACTGCTCGATGTAAACGCTGCTCCCCAAAGTACGTAACGAAAGTATGTAAGTCCAGTTCTTTTAACAGCCATTTGCGTTTGTGGATACACCTACTGTTTCTCCAGTCACATTAAATTCGGTGAAAATTTATGTAAAAGTTATGGTTAAAACAAACCGATCTCTTAATTATTTTAGCCTCCCATTCCAAGTTAAAGGGGGAAATATTGAATTACATCAATGACACCCATATAAAATGTCGTCCATATTCCGCGGTAAAGAAGTCTCTAAAGTTTGAGAGCCTTAAAGGGAATAACGTGTTTTCCATTTCAGAAGAAATACTACGTTAATATAGGCTGACAGAGTCCCTGTAGCAGAAGTTATATTTGGCTATTATATTTTTTGTACGGATCACAAGACGTACATCCGTCCTTTTCTGCACTGCCCCCGGTGTCAGTACCTCCATATATCATTCTTTCTCATTGTACAAGAAAGCTAACATGTCTCCACTGCGCCGTGCGACGTTGTTACCACAAGAATCAAGATAAAGGCGGCTGAACATAGTTCTGCAGATGACACTTGCCGATTACAGATGGAGGTAAATAAGGTGCAGTCTCCTAAGCTCCTGGAAAACCAAAAGTCACCATAAACCGAGGTCTTAAACCTATCTCAGGGGCCTCCATGACTGAGGTGGTTAGCACGTCAGCGCGGGGCAGTGACCCAGGGGCCTCTCACCAATGGAGTCGCTCTAAGTTCAAGTCCAGCTCATGCTTGCTTCCTCTCCGGCCGTACGTGGGATGGTCTGCCACCAGCCATCGGATGATTGTGGGTTTTCGCCAGGCTCTGCCCGGTTTTCTCCCACCATGATGCTGTCCACAGTTGTATAAGTGAAATATTCTTGAGTACGGCGTAAAACACCAATCAAATAAATAAACGCTGTCGACAGTTAAATGTAATTTTTCAACAATTCTATTTTTCCTAAGTTTATGATTTTGTGTTCTCGGTTATTCTGTTTTTCTTTTTAATATTTCTTATTGCCACATATCTTTGTCCGGTTTCCTCCCACCGTAATGCTGGCCGCGGTTTTCTTATAAGTGAAGTATTTTCGAGTAGGAGGTAAAGACAAGCGACACCCTTAGGATTACATATTCGTCGTTAACACACGCGACACAGAGATATTCTACCCGTAATACATGAATCACGGACACTGATATTTGTTTCCTTCAGCCGCCATCCTTTGCGCAATGATACTCACGACTACAAAAATTTAATCTGTTTGATCTCACGAATGTAATTTGTTTGTGAAAAACAGTTCCTTCACTCCAGTCGTGCATAGTCTTACTTTTGCTGTAGAAAATTAACTTAATGCCATTGCTAAATCTATTGTTACTGCGCATTAAAGATAGCATTCATACCTTGAGTTAAAGTCAGTATGATCCCATTGTTATCAATATAACCGAATAAACCATGTTTACATAAATCCCATCACATGAACGCAGCTGTTGTCTATTGACAATTTGTCAAGCGGTACTATTCATATGGTAAAATAAATATGGCTGATTTGAATTTGTTGTGACTTCGGTATCTGGGTTACAAATTATTCCAGGCCACATTGTTTTGAACCTCAGTTTTGCGGGATAACTCTCACACTAATATATCAAAATCGAATGCACAGAGTAAGAAATAATCCCTTGTTCTTTTAATCGAGCGTCTAACAATGTTCATAACAAAGCTAATGTGGCATGATTATTTATCGATGAATACAGCGCATGCCCTCTGATAAAGAACAGAGCGCCACATTAAATGGTACCTAATGTTACATTGGCGGTATGTATTTGCAAAATCAATCATGAAAAAAGATCAAAAACGTACTGACGTTATGCTGTTGTCGAACTTCGAACTGATGGAAACACATTGGTAACATCTGTTTCGTAACACGTCAAAGTAGCTAGTGAGGGAGAGAATACTGATGTCCCTAGCCCTGCTTCCATATAGGCGCCCATTATGTTGTTGATGGCCGTCGTCCCTTAGTAAATGGCATTTCGTGTGTATAGCTCAGACTCCATGCAGTTTCCTCTACACGCAGAACATATAAAGGCTCAGCAAAAGCTTACTTTTCATACTATGCTTCAAAATAAAGACTCGTCTCCCTACTTGGTGCTTATACGGCAGGGAAAACTCACAAGGGAATATTACCTTTTACTGATTCAGTTATTCAGCTCAAGCTCGTTATAAAGGGAATTGAACAGCATTACGAGATTTTCTTTAGGCTCACGTCAGATTACCCACATCTTCTCATTATATTGCATCTCTCATCACATTCCCATCGTTGACCAAAGCCGAGAACGCGAGAATTCAGACGAGGAAATCAAGATTTTATTGCTGTATGGGTGTTTTAATACTCTGAGTTGAATCTTCACGTAGAAATATCAGTATTCCTCACATAGGGCGAAGACAGCCGCGCCCGGTTTCCATAGTAACCTATGCCCGCCATGATGCGCTAGTTAAGTTGTCTGAGTGTTCACAAATCTACTCTGCTTGCTCAGAACGTAGGCCGTTCGTGGAAATGTACATGTATTCCATTGCGCAGTGCTAAGATATATCTGCACCACCAGATCCCGTGTCAATGAGTACTGGAGGAACTAACGCATTATTAACGCTTTAGTTTCTTAATACTTAAATTCGTTGACGTCTACCATATCTGACGACTCTTTTTCGTTTCTACGTCTGTTTAACGTCTTAACCAAAGAAGCCTGTCAACAGCTTTCTCTTTGCTGATTTGCCGTCTAATTGAGCTTGTATTTATAGCAAGCACGTTGACACTAGAATTTGTAGGTTTTTTTAAATTTAAAAATTTAATCAATGTCTAAAAATATTTTTTTTTTCATTGGTAGCAGAACTTTTTACTGTTATAAAGCAAAACTTAAACATATGGCCACAAAAACTCCAGCTTATTGATGACAAATGTTTCAAGCAAACAACTAATGTAGCCTAATGTACCATTTTGTTTGTAAGCACACAATACTTGGAGTGAATGACTGAATGATTATGGCTTTACGCCACTTTGGCAATAATGCGGGGAATGTTTGTTTATCAGGGTGTGTAATTCTCTAAAGTTTTATGTTCCAGTTGTAAAATTATTTACCGAACTGAAAGAAAGGCAAGGCTGGAATGTTTTCATTTTCTCACGTCAAAATTCTGTTTGTTTGTAAAGCACGCTCGGCGTATATTCCGCTTGTGCGGAATTCAGGAGGTGAATTTCTTTGTTTCGAATTTTCTTCATTATTCAGGAACTACAACATTGACAGTCCCACCGATGTAGCATAAAATGCGAGAGTCATTACAAAAACACACACTCGCTCCTGCCGTGCAGGTAACACCATCGGAGCCTATGATGTAGAATACTGCTGAACATTTCAAAGTTGCCTGTAAATGAGACCAATCGGGTGCACTAAACATGTCAGCTAGCGCGTGACCTCACTGAAACAGGGTGATTTGTTGACAAATGTATACCGCACTCGGTATCTGAGAGGCAGCCCATCTGTCTCCCTAAGTATCCGGGACAAGAGGATTGGACTAAAATTGAAGTAAGACAAATGATGCTATCCCAGCACAATTACATACGTAGGGTATAGAGCCATGACGATATTACGATATTTTTTTATCAAAAGAACATCTGAAAAATATCTAACTTTATTATCAGTAAAAATGAAACATTGTTTTGTTGATTAAATCTTTTCCATGATCTTAATTAGTTTCTAGACAATATGTGCCTCGATTGGGATTTTTCTCCGCAATATTTGGATTTCTATGCAAACTGTATCCTTCCGAAACTATGATAGGAGCCAGGGAGTGGTTTTCGACAGAATGAAGAACATGTAACATAAAACTTAAATAGACAATCATGTTTAAAACCACTTTAAAAAGAGATACATCCCGAAAACCATGACATTTTTATGACATATTATCTGGGAAATCGTTTGTATGTATATCGTTTATCTGCATATATGATAAAGAACTATATTTTATGATATAGGCCAATGACCTTTAAATAATCTATGACAGCATCGCCAGCAATCAGGCTCGGAAGAGAAGAGACCCAGGTGTTCCAAAAGAACAATTAGACTTAATTTCAGCAGAACTTTGCAGAATTTCTCGAGGATTTGTGTTTAATTTATTATGCTTACGTAGATCAAATGTTAATTAAGGTTGTGGCAGGAGCCAGGGAAGATACTCCGGACAAGACGCAGGAGCTATTTCCTCTAGGTCGATGTTGGCTTCCACAATATGGCCCAGTTTGCGACGACCAAACGAAGGGATCTTTTTAGGACACATTATATTTATCTACATATAATAGACTGAAAAACAGTCGTAGGCAGGGTTTGTTGGATAAGCTTTGTTACATATTGAAGGCCGGGTTGATAAGTCTCTACTCTCTACTATATAAACTCTACTGCCGAGGTTCTAAAAACACCCAGAATGAGCCTCAAACCTTGGTGATAGACAAGATCCAGCATTTTTAGGTACGGTTTCCTCGCCTAACCGTAAATGATCGACCAATAGTCCTATTTAGACCTCACCAGAAAACGATATAGTTTTAATAAAATATATCGGTCACCGCCCCAGTCGGTGCTCGACGCGAACTAAATTATATCGAGAGCCTTTAAACATTTAGCTTTAAAGGAGAAGAAAATTTAAATATCAAACAAATACCATTTCCTTGCGCGTGCATGCCATAAAATATTCTAATATGTACCTCAAGTTGATAAATTATAAATAAAGTCAGCGCCCAAATCCGCTGTGGGCGCCTCCATTTTCCCTAAGAAGTAGTCCTGAAGTCTTCTGTGTTAAGAGGAGAATTTCCGTCGAAAACCGCCGAAGTGCAGTTCGTACATTTTCGGAGGAACTCTTCTTCCCAGAAGGTAGCGAACAGTACAGTTCGTTTTCCGTTAAAACAAGCCAGCAGTTTTAACGACTTTCATTGGCTGAGAGGCAACACATCCCAGCATAAATTACAGGGCTGTAGTGTTATATTTTAAGTTTTCTTCTCTTTTAAGCATTTTCATATGATGTATAGAGGATAATTTACTATCAAATATTATATCCCAAAATTTAGTTTCACCAACATTTTTAATCTGTTTACCACAAATAAAACGTTATTCACTTTTTTAGCGCGGTTGCATATAAAGAAATCATCCGCATATAAAAACCCTTCTGTGTCAGATGTTAATGTTTTGGCTAAGCTATTTATTTTTATATTGAACAATATTGGCGACAATATACTGTCCTGAGGAACACTTATTCCTGCTCATAGAAATCAGAAAGAGTGGACCCAACCCGTACCTTAAACTGACGATCAGATAAAAATTCTCATATAAATATCGATAATCGACATAAGATTCTTTAAAATACCATATTTCCATGCAGTGTCGTAGGCCTTTTCAAGGTCGAAAAAAATCGACACCACAAGTTTATTGTTAATAAAACCATCACGAATGGAAGTTTCAAAACGGACAAGGTGATCTATAGTCGATCGTCCTTGACAAAAACCACATTATATGTAAGACAGTAACTTGCTCGTTTCTGAAAACCAAGCAAGTTTATCATTTATCATCCGTTCCATAGTCCATAGCCATATAGACCCTGCTGGTAAGAGTTATGGGACGGTAATTAGCCGGATCAGTATCATCCTTACCCGGTTTTTGGAACCGGGGTAATACACGCCTGCGTCCTTGACAAAGGGAAATTACTAGCCATCCAAATGTTATTAAGCAAGTACAAGAGAGTTTCAAGTGGCTCAGATGGTAAATGGTTCAGAAATTTATAATTATTTCAGCTATTTTATTTGATATATCAAGTGGAGAAGGTATTACCTCCATGTTACTAAAGCTGAACTTTTGCTTTATTATTTTTGACCTTGAGTTTTTGAACCATGTTCCAGACTTACGCATACGTGTTTTGACGTAATGCTTGAAACAAAGATTCGCCAACAAGATCGTCTCTTTTACTTGAGTAATCGACGAGCCTTAGCTCTAAAAATACGAACCTGGTTTAAGCTATTATAAATGGGACATATATTAAAACTCCGTTCGGCCTTTATACGATCCTTAATGGCTTTGCGACAGTCCTTATTATACCAGGATTTACTTTTGGATTTGGGATTTGTTGAGGCCTTAGGTATGGTTCTATCAGCATCTATCAGAACAAGTTTATTTTAAACTTTAGTATTAGATCGTCTGCAGCCTTTAAAATCTCTGGGGTTTTAACAGCCTCGCAGAACACCTCAAACGCGACCCAATCTGCTTGATCAAACCTCCTGGGTTCCACCTGGCTACACGTTCTAAAGATTTAGAAGTGAGATGCCTTAGAATGATAGGAAAATGTTCACTACCAAAAAGATCAGCTTGTACTTTCAAAGAAAAGTGTGATCTGTGATAGTTAGATCAATAGCACAGTAAACTCCATTGCCTGAATGTAAATAGGTATTTGAACCATCACTGAAACAGCACAGTTCATCATAAGATAAACAATCTTCCAGTTGTTTGCCCTTATCATTTATATTATTAATATCCAACAGGGGGTTATGGGAATCTCCACCACAATTGCAGCACTTAACTGTGCTGCTACCGTCCAAACCATCATGAACCTTCACTGCCGCATCAGAAACAAAACAGTTTATTTTAGATTGGCCCTAGCCGTGACCAAACCTTTGGCAATTGAAACAACGTGCCCAGGATAAGGATATCTAAATCCACATTAACCCTATACGGGCCAATACGGATATGCGACGGAAGAGAGGTAGTATTAAAGATCAACAGATATGTATTTAATTTGAGGATGTTACCAGCTTTCTTCATTTTGAAGCGCTTCACTCTGGCAACAACCTCTGTTAGTTCCTTGCAGATTTTCTCTTCAGATAATTCGATAATATCACCATCCCTATCACATATTATTCCCTGATAGCTATTCAGGGAATCATGAGGGGATGTAAATACAGATATATCAGAAATTTTATTTAGTTTTTTTTATTATTTTATTTTTAGATTGTTGTTTTCGGAAACATTAAAGAAGAATGTCTTTGAATCTTAGTTTTTTAATGTTTTTTTTAAAGTTCGTGCTGCGCCTTGCAAAGCATTTTTTTTACACAGAGAATGAATTTTGAGACCGGTTTTTATTCACTCTTAAATGAGAGAACGATAAAAGCCCGCAAACTGTCCTGTCCATTATCAAGCGGGTCCGACAAAACTTCCAATTTTCTCTTTATATCAGCTTTCGACGAAGTCGCCTGAGAGAAGATTTGATAGATACATTGGAAATATTTGGAGAAGGATACAAGGAAGACATGCTACATATATAGAAATGCCACCTAAATGTGTTCCCCGCCCACCACGGATTGCCAACAAGGGCGAAGCCTGAACCTGGAGATACCGAGCAGGAAACACACCACATGAGGCATGCTCAAATAGATGTCCTTAACATGCACACCCAATTGCCCACCAGGAGCTCCCTCCTCATGAAGAAGGTAGCACTACACACAAACTACTCGACTGACCTGTGAGCCATCGCCCCAAAGGTAATCCCGCAAACGAAATTTGAGAACATATATTTTCTAAAGAGTGGTGTTTTGGGGAAATTTTTAGGACCACACAAAGGCAAGGTGTTACCAAGCCGATTGATTGGACCGCGCCCATCTGATCTCCTGTCTCTCTCCAAGTAAGGTCCAAAGTGGAGTTTTGGGCGTGAGGGTCTCGAAAGACCAACACGCCCTCAGCAACCAAGATCCAGTCATCTGAGATTACGGCCAACATATTTCTCCTCGGTTGCCTTTCGCGCAAACAGAGAAAATGTGAGCCTATTGCATTCACCGGACCCACACAGGAGAGCTCTCGGTTAGTCACCGTATAGGACAAGCTTGCCTAGAGGGCTGAGGTCCTATTCTTGTCACTCCGGAGTCCCCTCGGGGGCCGGTGGAGAAGAATTCGAACCGAATGGAGGTTTCCTTAAACCGTACTTGAAATCATGTCGTTGTGTTGGGTTCATATTTACTTAATGTGGGCATGATGAGGTTTGGTAAGACCATCCATGTTCACTACCGGACACATTGAAACTAGGTTAAGGTGTAGATATTCAATTCATGTGGGCATGATGAGGTTTGGTAAGACCATGCATGTTCACTACGGACACATTGAAACTAGGTTAAGGCGTAGATATTCAATTCATGAGGGCATGGTGGGGTTTGGTAAGACCATGCATGTTCACTACGGACACATTGAAACTAGGTTAAGGCGTAGATATTCAATTCATGTGGGCATGGTGAGGTTTGGTAAGACCATGCATGTTCACTAAGGACACATTGAAACTAGGTTAAGGCGTAGATATTCAATTCATGTGGGCATGGTGGGGTTTGGTAAGACCATGCATGTTCACTACGGACACATTGAAACTAGGTTAAGGCGTAGATATTCAATTCATGTGGGCATGGTGGGGTTTGGTAAGACCATCCATGTTCACGACGGACACATTGAAACTAGGTTAAGGTGTAGATATTCAATTCATGTGGGCATGATGAGGTTTGGTAAGACCATGCATGTTCACTACGGACACATTGAAACTAGGTTAAGGCGTAGATATTCAATTCATGAGGGCATGGTGGGGTTTGGTAAGACCATGCATGTTCACTACGGACACATTGAAACTAGGTTAAGGTGTAGATATTCAATTCATGTGGGCATGGTGAGGTTTGGTAAGACCATGCATGTTCACTACGGACACATTGAAACTAGGTTAAGGCGTAGATATTCAATTCATGTGGGCATGGTGGGGTTTGGTAAGACCATGCATGTTCACTACGGACACATTGAAACTAGGTTAAGGCGTAGATATTCAATTCATGAGGGCATGGTGGGGTTTGGTAAGACCATGCATGTTCACTAAGGACACATTGAAACTAGGTTAAGGCGTAGATATTCAATTCATGTGGGCATGGTGGGGTTTGGTAAGACCATGCATGTTCACTACGGACACATTGAAACTAGGTTAAGGCGTAGATATTCAATTCATGTGGGCATGGTGAGGTTTGGTAAGACCATGCATGTTCACTACCGGACACATTGAAACTAGGTTAAGGCGTAGATATTCAATTCATGTGGGCATGGTGGGGTTTGGTAAGACCATGCATGTTCACTACGGACACATTGAAACTAGGTTAAGGCGTAGATATTCAATTCATGTGGGCATGGTGGGGTTTGGTAAGACCATGCATGTTCACTACGGACACATTGAAACTAGGTTAAGGCGTAGATATTCAATTCATGTGGGCATGGTGGGGTTTGGTAAGACCATCCATGTTCACGACGGACACATTGAAACTAGGTTAAGGTGTAGATATTCAATTCATGTGGGCATGATGAGGTTTGGTAAGACCATGCATGTTCACTACGGACACATTGAAACTAGGTTAAGGCGTAGATATTCAATTCATGAGGGCATGGTCGGGTTTGGTAAGACCATGCATGTTCACTACGGACACATTGAAACTAGGTTAAGGCGTAGATATTCAATTCATGTGGGCATGGTGAGGTTTGGTAAGACCATGCATGTTCACTACGGACACATTGAAACTAGGTTAAGGCGTAGATATTCAATTCATGTGGGCATGGTGGGGTTTGGTAAGACCATGCATGTTCACTACGGACACATTGAAACTAGGTTAAGGCGTAGATATTCAATTCATGAGGGCATGGTGAGGTTTGGTAAGACCATGCATGTTCACTAAGGACACATTGAAACTAGGTTAAGGCGTAGATATTCAATTCATGTGGGCATGGTGGGGTTTGGTAAGACCATGCATGTTCACTACGGACACATTGAAACTAGGTTAAGGCGTAGATATTCAATTCATGTGGGCATGGTGAGGTTTGGTAAGACCATGCATGTTCACTACGGACACATTGAAACTAGGTTAAGGCGTAGATATTCAATTCATGTGGGCATGGTGGGGTTTGGTAAGACCATGCATGTTCACTACGGACACATTGAAACTAGGTTAAGGCGTAGATATTCAATTCATGTGGGCATGGTGGGGTTTGGTAAGACCATGCATGTTCACTACGGACACATTGAAACTAGGTTAAGGCGTAGATATTCAATTCATGAGGGCATGGTGAGGTTTGGTAGGACAATGCATGTTCACTACAGACACATTGAAGCTAGGTTAAGGCGTAGATATTCAATTCATGAGGGCATGGTGGGGTTTGGTAAGTCCATGCATGTTCACTACAGACACATTGAAGCTAGGTTAATGCGTAAATAGTCAATTCATGAGGGCATGGTGAGGTTTGGTAAGACCATGCATGTTCACTACGGACACATTGAAGCTAGGTTAAGGCGTAGATATTCAATTCATGAGGGCATGGTGGGGTTTGGTAAGACCATGCATGTTCACTACGGACACATTGAAGCTAGGTTAAGGCGTAGATATTCAGTTCATGTGGGCATAGTGAGATTTGGTAAGACCATGCATGTTCACTACAGACACATTGAAACTAGGTTAAGGCGTAGATATTCAATTCATGAGGGCATGGTGAGGTTTGGTAAGACCATGCATGTTAACTACGGACACACTGAAACTAGGTTAAACCGTAGATATTCAATTCATGAGGGCATGGTGAGGTTTGGTAAGACCATGCATGTTCACTAAGGAAACATTGAAACTAGGTTAAGGCGTAGATATTCAATTCATGAGGGCATGGTGGGATTTGGTAAGACCAAGAATGTTCACTACGGACACATTGAAGCTAGGTTAAGGCGTAGATATTTAATTCATGAGGGCATGGTGAGGTTTGCTAAGATCATGCATGTTCACTACCGGACACATTGAAACAAGGTTAAGGCGTAAATATTCAGTTCATGTGGGCATGGTGAGATTTGGTAAGACCATGCATGTTCATTACGGACACATTGAAACTAGGTTAAGGCGTAGATATTCAATTCATGAGGGCATGGTGAGGTTTGCTAAGATCATGCATGTTCACTACCGGACACATTGAAACTTGGTTAAGGCGTAAATATTCAATTCATGTGGGCATGGTGAGGTTTGCTAAGACCATGCATGTTAACTACGGACACACTGAAACTAGGTTAAACCGTAGATATTTAATTCATGAGGGCAGTTTCACTACGGACACACTGAAACTTGGTTAGGGCGTAGATATTCAATTCGTGTGGACATGGTGAGGTTGGGTGAAACCATGCACGTTCACTAAGTACACATTGAAGCTTGGTTAGGGCGTAAATAGTCAATTCATGTGGGCATCGTGAAGTTTGCTAAGACCATGCACGTTCACTGCGGACACACTGAAGCTAAAGATTCTCACTTCCTGCGGACATGGGGGCCTTCGTGGCTCAGTCGGTTAAAGCGCTAGCGCAGCGTAATGACCCAGGAGTCTCTCATGCGGTCGCTGTGAGTTCAAGTCCAGCTCATGCTGACAGCAACCTGCGGATGGTCGTGGATTTCCCCCGGGCTCTGCCCGGTTTCCACCCACCATAATGCTGGCCGCCGTCGTATAAGTGAAATATTCTTGAGTACGGCGTAAAACACCAATCAAAAAAAAATAAATCCTGCGGACATGTAGCTGTGTGGTGCGGTTGTACATGTTCACTGTCGACACACTGAAGCTACTGTAGGATTCGCCGTACATGTTAACTCCCTGTGATCATGTTGGAGTTTGGCAAAGCTATACATGCTTCGCTACCCACACTGAAGCTAGGTTTATGCAGTATGTGTATACTTCATGTGGACACTGGTGAGGTTTTGTTTTTATAGAGCGTTTACCTTGGACACTCTGAGGCCAGGTTACGCTGCACATATTCACTTCATGTAGACTGGATGAGGTTTCGTGAGGTCGTACAGGTTCAGTGCGGACCATACAAAAGCTGGGTTATGTTGTAAATATTCAATTCATTGGACAGGAGGAGGATTCGCATGGTGTACATATTCAGTCTAATCACAATGTGTGTTGTGTTTTACAGAGAAATTAAATCATGCGGAGACAAGACAACAACGCAGACAGGCAGACTAGGCCAACACAATAATCTTCAGCCAAATGGCAGGGAATAGTAGAGATTAATCAAATGAGATAGATTTGATAAGAAAATCCATTGTTCCTTAAACCAAGTTCATATGGGTGTTTGATCAAACATAATCAAAATACGAAATGGTAAAATTAGAAATATAGGGAAAAAAGCCGTAACTCGAAATCATTTATCAAGAAACTGATACACATATTTCTTGTGTCACCTTCGTTAGTGAAAATAAGTCTGGCAATGTCAAACAGTTGTGATTTGCTAGCGCATAAAGTAAGATTTTGACAAGGCATTTCCTTATCGACCGAGAGTGCTTCCGTCCATACCACTATATCCCTAGGAAGTCAGAAGGTGTACGACTAATCTGCGGGTAGTCGTGGGTTTCCAGCCGTCTTTTTGCCCGCAAAAACGGCTGGGTTGCAAACAATTATGGAAGACGCGGGGCGGGAGGGGAGTGAGAGAGTTGTTATTTTGAGATAGGACACTTTATTAGTCATTAAATTTCTCCGGTTTCACGGATAACTCAGAAACACTTTTGCAAATGTAAGAAACTTGTTAAGTAGAGTCAACTTAAAATAAAAGCTGGCTACTGCAAATCGTAATAATTATTAATAGTGAATATGTAGTCTTTTCACACTGATCTAGTTTATTCAAGTTTGAATCCCGTTGTAAAATGTATGCATCTTTCACATAGTAATTTAAACATTTTCTGTGGGTGCTAAATTCTTCTGTTTCTAATTTTAATGCAGGCCTGTGTTCGCATAGTTAAATACAGGATTGTCTGACAAACGTGCCTTAGCATTTCATTACATTACATGATAATACATTACATTACATTACATGATAAAACATGACATGATAATACATTACATTACAATATATGATAATACATAACATTACATTACATGATAATACATCACATGATAATACATTACATTACATTTACATAATAATACATTATAGTACCTTACATTACAATACATTATATAGTTGACTTAAAAAAATTGCCGCACGTGGGGAGGTCTTACAGCAACCTGCGGATGGTCGTGGGTTTCCCCCGGGCTCTGCCCGGTTTCCACCCACCATAATGCTGGCTGCCGTCGAATAAGTGAAATATTCTTGAGTACGGCGTAAAACACCAATCAAATAAATAAATAAATAAATAAAAAAATTGTTTATTTCATTCTTAATATACTTTCTCTAGTTCTTTAGTGATTTGTATAAAACGTCATT
Organism: Liolophura sinensis; assembly: GCF_032854445.1. Lineage (NCBI taxonomy): Eukaryota > Metazoa > Mollusca > Polyplacophora > Chitonida > Chitonidae > Liolophura > Liolophura sinensis. The sequence goes on from NC_088302.1 coordinate 13,899,388, forward strand.
TTGAGAATTGGCCTTACGGTTGCTGACCGAGAAGGTCCAGTTTGGTTGACGGCTGGTATACATGTACGAATGTCTGTTTCGACGCATAGATTCTTAGCCACTCGACCATGACACGATCTCACTGTTACATAGTACCATAAACTCGAAGTACACCACGTTATTACAAAAAATGTGTCAGAAAACATAAATGTATGTAGTTATAGCGTTACCTTCCATCATATCTGTCAAAAGGGCTTTCTCAGTCCGCAACACTGCACAGGTAATGTGTTAATCAGATGCTTCCCAGCTTGTGTCTGGGGCTGTATAATTCCAGTAAACGGCAATAAAGACACGAGTATCAATAGGAACGACGATCAGCTGTGTTGCCCAAGACGATCCAGTTCAGGGCACGTAAGGACCATTCCTGATCGACGACGGCAGCCATACATTGTCGGTTAAGCTGTTCAAAACCAGCGCACAGCATTGGCCTGGAGCAGATCTGCTCCCTTTACTGAATTTTTAAGGAATTAGCGACAAATCAGTATAGCGAACGGGCCATATAGATATGACCTCATCGAGATTTGTCCAGCAATAAGCTAAATGAAGATTTGAGATCTTCTGAGACAAACAGACAACCTGTCATTCCTGGCCTCCATTCCTATACGAGATGTCTCTGCGATATACTTAACATATATATAAAGCATGGCTATCATCAAACTGGTGATTTGTATTTATTAACCTGAAATATATTATCATGTGGATTACAAATTTTAGTACTATTATACACAGGTTGACACCTTAGACGTCAAGGCCCTATTTTCCACATTTTCCATTGTTCTGGGTCAACATCATTTGTCTTACGTCAATTCCAGTCCAATCCTTCTGTCCAGTATGCTTAGGAAGACAGATAGACCGTCGAATGCTAGAATCAGTCGAAACTATCATGCTAATCTGTACAATCACGATCACCCCCCGTTGACTCGCGTAGTACGCCCGATCAGTCTTTCTTACAACCAACTTTGAAATATTTGCTAGTCATCCACATCGAGGCTTTTTGTAATCCACTCTACAGTAGCGACTGACTGCCTTAATAACTCTCATTTTTTCATGCTACATCGGTGGAACTGTCAACGTTTTTGTTTCAGCATCGAGTAATTCTAAACCAGTGACATCCAATAAATTACAGTTAACATTACTTAATTTTGTTTACAAAGTTATGTGTAATTTGCCATTATTTAGGCAGTTACATGAATAGTTCTGTGGTCAGGTAAATTGACAAGAGATCAGATTTCATCGATTTCATGTTTTGCCCACTATCACACTATGGATAGCTCAAATTTGTGCCATTCAGTAAATATCAGAACGCATCTCTCCTATTCATAGTCTTAAAATTAGTCCAAAGTTTGAAGAAGATATAATACGACCGCTTTACAAACTCTAGAATTTTAGGAACTAGGAAGTGTCTAGATTTCATGGGTGGTCATTTTCCTGCTTTTAAACTGTCGCCGCTGCTTTGGTTTTACTCTGTATACTGCCTTCTATATTGGTAAGAAACGGTGATCTTACAATGTCCAAACAGAGAATCGGTTCGTGAACAAAATCATATCAGTCATTTCGGCAAACGTCACTGACCGCCACATCATTTAAACAAAAAGAGGAGAAACATTTCTGACAGTTTTCATCAATCACCATGCAATATCCAAAGTCAGGGTGCTTCTTGTCATAAATACTAACTCGAGTGGGCGACTAATCAGCAAGGAAAAATACTGTTGACAGATGTTTGTCAGAAATTGAAGTTGTCAGTTGTGAGAAGAAGTTCAGCGGATGTAGAGACGCAAAAAAGTCGAAATATAACAGACATCATTGATGTGAAGCAACAGTTTGTTAGTTCTCCAGTATTCTCTGACACGTGACTACGCAGTGCAGATATATCACTGAGCTCTGGTCCTCGGATCACAAAGACATCTTAGAATTAAATCAAAACTTCAGTCAATAAATTCGGTATGTTCCTTACCGCTAGGTGAGCTGAAATCTGTTGTACAAATTTTACCCAGGAAAACAAAATTTTGACATTGTGACATAAAAAACAACAATTCTAAAATGATTTCAAACTCTGACTTAAGCCTAAGACCATTTCGTGATTCCGGGGCCTGGACTCTATCCCCACGAACTACCTACGTTCAAGGAAGCAGACTGGATTTGCAAACTATCACACGAGTTATTTTGTGTATCATATAATAGGTAAAAATTAATAAAATAATGATTTGACGTTTTATCCTAGGACAATTACTTATTGTCAGAAGTCACAAACTAGCAACAGGTTTTCATAGGCCGGTATACCTCCATGAGTATGAATTATTGTGGGCGAAAACGGGTCAATGACCGGGAAAAAACATCACCATCCGAAGGTTGCTGACAGATCTCCCCACGTACGACCGGAGAGAAAGCCAGCATGAACTGCACAGCAATCGGGTTGCTGAGATTCCAGCTTCAATGTGTTGCGCTAGCACGTTAACCTCCAGGCCACGGACGGCCTTGTATAAATGAGTTATAGCCAACTGATATCCAATATCTTTCATTAGATAAAGAGTTTAATAATTAAACTGAGACATCTGATGAAGGAAACGATCTACGGACAAGTCATGGTCGTAATTTAATCATTCAAATTTTCGATATATGAGGAGAAAAAATTCAAAACACACAGTCAGAACATGTATAAGCTCTAATTAATGACCATCACTACACATTATGCGACACTTCTTATTCATTTACAGGTACATCTACCAACTCCTATTACAAGAAACATCAGCACAGCTGGAATATGCCAATCTTTATTTAATAGTATAGCACAATGAGATACTTTGTAATGGATATAGTTCCCCTTACATGTATATAGTATGTAGTAACTTAAACAGTGAAACACAGTGTTCATCGAGGCATTTCTCATATAGAACACAAGTGGGGAGAACTGGCAAATGAGATCAACATGTTGCTGACCCAGAAACAGACGGAGTATAGACAAGAGGAATGGTGTCAGTTTCTGATAACGAATACCTCTTTATTCGTATGTTGTTTGTGTACATGTTGTGACATGTAGACAACTACAGTTGTGAAAATATTAGTCCAAATCTCCAGTGCAGTTACATATGATATACGGAAATAGGAAATAAACCAGAGCATTGGAGATGTCCGTCATAAGCATAGAATCAGAAATGTCTGCAGCAATAAAAAAAATGAAAAAATACAACCATGCAAAATGGGTCTGGGAAAAAGTACAATTCTTTAAAATTTTCATATGGATATCAAAAACGGTTCAGCGTTTCTGCATATTAAAGCTGTTTTTGAAGGAGTATAATATTTGTGTATTTATTTAATTGATGTTTTACGCCGTACTCAAGAATATTTCACTTATACGACGTCGGCGAGAATTGTAGTCAGGGAAGAAGGTGGGAAGAAACCGAGAACGCACGACCATCCGCAAGTTGCTGCAAGATCTTCCTCGTAAGGCTGGAGAGGAAGCCAACATGAGCTGGACTTGAACCCACAGCGAACACATTGGTAGAGGCTCCTGGGTCATTGCGCCGCGCCCTCGGCCATGGAGGCCTTAAAAGGAGTATAAGAGGCTCGTTATATTCATTAGCATCTGTAAAGGACAATCACCATATGCGGCACTATGTTAATTGCCGACAATAACTTTTGTCTTGCTTCTCGTGGTAAAAACATCATACGGAATATCTCTGCGTTCTACACTACAAAACAATATTATCGAGGCGATGACATCGGATTCAGCCCCGCAAAGGACGAAGTGTCCATACAAATAACGAAATATAATTTCCGCTGTCAGAGTCCAAGCACAATAACGTAAAAATACTGCAGCAATGGAAAACACATTTTTCTTTCCAAGGTTGTCAAAAAGTTCTTAGTAGAAGATTTATTCTTTACCACCGGAAATGATGTCCTTTGATTTATGTTTTTGTCTACTTTTTATACGTGTATCGATAATGTCACTCAATATTTTCCTACTTCGGCCTGCATTGATAGGAAAAATAATTAAATATTTTCGAGAACATCTCTTCCATGTGATTTTGCTATAAGGCTTTACAGAATTGAATAAGATTAATCAATAGTAGCAAACGCAAGCCCGATGATTGAAAGGCCTTTTGATGCCCATAGCTGTTTAAAGAACTGGGATACTGCCATTTACTGGTTCGCACTTCAGAGAGAAGCGTTTAACTCGAGTCGCCTCTGACATGAATCCCCAAAGTCTGAAAAAAAAGTGGAATTAGCTAGTTAGAAATACGTCAATGGCTGGAAGGGATTATCAATTAAATAATTAGGCACTGTCGAAACCGGAAAATACACACTGACATGGCAAAACCTGAGGTACCTACGTAACTACTGTCAAAGTAGTATACCACATTCACGAGGCAACCGTCTCGCAGAACTAGCCCATGATGTCTTCAAATTGTTTTGCATCGTCTACTTGTTTGTAAAAAGTTGGGATATTACGTTTAGGGAAGAAGGTATCTGATGTTATTCGGATACAACTTCAGAGCATTTTTACACAGACAGCGCGATGCCAAACAATATTGTTGGTGACAGGTATATCCACAATGCGCAAAACTTTCATTTCTTCATGTATTACACCTTTTTTTAAAAATAAAACATGTATGGAAGTTATGAAAGAGTATGAAAGTTGTTGGCTGAGAATTTATGCAACTGGAATCCCGATAGGATTGATACAAAAGAAATGTTATACAATTAGACCGTTCTACCCACCCGTCTCTTCCACCGAAATTCCTTCCCACCTATAAAGAAGTTCCCTGACCCTCTTTGATTGCCTATGCCAACAAATAGTCTGTTTACATTTTTTGTTTCGCGCACTGCGGAAAGCATACAGTATGGACAACAGGAGCGGTAATCTAGATCTTCCAACAGATTCAGTTAGACATTGAAAAAACACGTCAATCGAAATGTGATGGATAAGATCAAACGATGTTTGTTTAAACAGTATATTGTGGATTTCAAGTGAGTCTTAACCTCTCCATGTAAAAGTTCGATTCCTTGAACAACATAAAACCTTACCCGCCCACGGCAACTTGGCCTAAACTGTGTATCAACAAAATTACAGCACAGAGGGTAAAACAAGAACAGCAACGACAGTGTGACACATGTCAAAACGTAACCGATGAGATACGTTCTCTTGTCGATTTAAATCAGTTAGGATTTCATTCTCACACGTCATGTAAATACTTAATTAGTAGCACCATGGCTTAAAAAGATTTTCCGGCCGTGCGTGGGAAGGTCAGCAGCACCCTGCGAATGGTCGTGGGTTTCCCCCGGGGTCTACCCGATTTCCTCCCACCATAATGCCGGCCGCCGTCATTTAAGTGAAATATTAGTGAGTAAGGCGTAAAACACCAATCAAACAATAAATTAATTTTAAACAGAATTAGATAAAGACCTGCAATTATGTCAATTGCAAAGTACTAGAGAGAATATTATCACTGGCCTAGAATTGATGTACTGTTTTTACGTGTAATAAACACATTAAAATAATCCAAAGAGACGAGGCCTTGGATAATCTTGGTCCATCAGCAGAATCCCGATTTATGCAGGAATACAATATAGAAAATCTAAAGAACAGAGAATAAAACAAGCGTAGTGACGACAGTGTGATGGCTCGCAAATGGTCACAAGTAACCGGTGAAATACGGCCTCTTGTCAGTTGATGTCGGTTATGGTTTTTTCTAAGTGGTCATGATTGCTGCCAAACTCATGTGTTATACGAGAACATTGATCGATTGCGCGAGAAAATTATTACAATGGAACTATGAATATTTAATTTAATACTTTATCACTGATATTTTGTATCCCATCTTAACACATCAGCTAATCCCAAAAATCGGTATAGTGCAATATTCGTTGATTTTTAGCTGTCATACACTGGAACTCAGCTACGGTTTAAAACTACCAGACAAGTGGACCTTTACGAACTTAAAAGACTGCGCAAATCGTCACAGGAGTGCTGTCGAGTGCTTATTTTTGCCAAGGCTATAGGAAAAAGGAATTCCTTGTTGAAGCCAGGGCTGAACCCAAATTTCAGATGCCACAAAAAAAAGAGAGAGAGGTCGCACCACTGAGCCACGTCCGCCACAACCAAATTAAAAGAGAAAACAATTAGGTATATGCATATTACTCAGCTGGCATACAATGTAACAGCGTGTTTAAGGTACCCTGCGCATAAGAATACATTTGTTCTGGTTACATAACGTGGTTGTCGTTTTCGCGTTCACACAAATCATCCGCCAAGGCCAGAAATGGCGTTTTTACATAATCGGAGTAAACAAACGTGTTGAAGAAGGATGGACTAGTTCAAGAATTTTGAGTTAAGCATGTAACCAGAATCAAGTCATAGGACAAAACATCGCGTATGTAATAAAACATGCGTACCTCTGACATACTCCTCATTCTGTAATGGTCTTGTTACAAATAATGAAGACTTATTCCTTGGAAATATCTCGTTAATTTCCGTTTCCACCCCTGTGGTGATTCGCTAATGCCTTAGCATGTTGGGAGCTTAATCACTGCGACAGAACCTGTCATCGTGTTCAATTAGATCGCCATGTTGTATATATATGAATATTCGCTATCATAGCGCAACTGAGATACATATATTACAATCGAAAACTTGTATGCTTGTATAGTACACGGTTTCAATACTGATTTCACTCAGACACCAGGAACGCGCATGTACGCTGCGTCTTTTGAGCATCATTGAAAGGTGTTGACTGTTTATCTTTGCAGGATTCGGTCTTATTTTCGTACTTTACATATTTCCTTAGTTCTTAGTTGGTCTGTGTTAAACGTTGTGTTGGGAATAGGCCTTGCGATTATTTACCTGAAACGTCTATCTTGGCTGATGACTGGTATACGAATGTCTGTTGTGACGCATAAAGTTATTGCGTGCTGAGTGTATGTGAAATAGAACAAAAACAATGCGAGAGCATAGAACGAGCACTGGATACAGGGGTTTATCCTTACAGTAAAAAAAAAACATTCATTTTTTCCAATTTTAGGACATAAATATGTGTGGCACGTGTGAATCTTTTTTCTTTTGGCTATTGGAGAAATCTTTGACTTTTCCCTAAATTATTACAACTGGAAAAAGAAAATTGATGAAAAAATGTGTTCTGTAAATTGTTCTGATAAGTTGTGATTTGTTGTAAATTGTTTTGAGTCTTCGGTGCACCTTGGTCTTTCGTAAAGCCAATCGACAGCCCTTTTAGGATGTTCATGTTGCAAGAACATCGAAAAAGTGCACTGACCTTCCAATAATATGGCATATACTCTGAACTTGCACAACGGTGGAAATCGTGAAAACTCATATGTGAAAACTCAGAAAAAGTGAAATCGTCTTGACTATGACGTGAAAGATCGATCAATAAATCGGTTATACCATTATACCGTTCTATCTCCATACACCCACCCGTCTCTTCTACCGAAATGCCGTACCCTCTCACCGATAAATCGATTACCCAGTCAATGATTGGAAGAACTGTGACAAGTACCTCGACCTGGTTTTACAATAAATCAGAAAAGGACGTTTTATACAAAAGACGTTGAAGCCGAAGTTGTCACAAAGAAAAGCTGTATTAGTAAACAGATATCAAAATTCTTGCTGAAGGAGTTACTAAACAAAAAAGCCTCAATTCTTTTCATGTGTTTAACAATATTTAGAAACTTTTACAACTTTAGCACTAAATTCCGTCCGAACGGCCTGTCTATCGATCTGATCCCAAAGGTGTTCGATTGGGTTTAGATCTGGGGATCTGGAAGGCCAGGGAAGGGTATTGATGTTGTTATTGGCCAGGTAGTCCACGGCCAGGTAGTCCACGGTGCTGTGTGTGGCCTGGCGTTGTCCTGTTGGAAGAGCTGCCGTTGAAGGTCAACAAGGCGAAGGACGTGCGGGCGGAGAATCTGGTCGATGTATCGATTGGCCATCAGATTGCCTTGGACAAGCACAAGCTCCGATCTGCGGGTGTATGAGATCGCTCCCCACACCATAACACTCCCTCCACCGAATCTGTTCACCTGTCTGATGCAGTGAGGAGCAAAACGTTCATGACGTCGTCTGTAGACACCGTCTCTACCACCACGTCGCCCGAGGAGATAACGGGATTCATCGCTAAACCATATGCGCCTCCAGTTTGCCAGGTTCCATGGCAACACCGTGGTACACCATCTCACTCGTCGACGTCGATGCAGTCGTGTCAAGGAGGGGGCAGCTTTTGGACGTTCGTCACGTATCCCTACTTCTCGGAGACGGTTCCTGATTGTCTGATCGGACACTCTTCGGGCTCCAAACTGTTCTTGTGCTGTGTCCCGGGCAGTACGATGGCGGCCACGTATGTGGGTTACCCGGATGTACCGATCTTGGGCAGGTGTGGTGACTGTCATTTGGCCAGGATTGTGGTATGACTTATTCCGATATAAAAACTGTCTACGAGAACTCAGCGAAAACGGAGCAACTGTGCTCGCAGCAATTATGTTTGTTTATTATTCGCAATAAAAGACTGGTGGTAAAACAAACCACAGAGATGTGACGGCTCAAGCTTCCCGATCTTGGACGGTCATTTGTCAAATTTGTTTGACGAAATCGATCCCACAACTGGGTTATTGTGCTGGGATGAACGTTGAAGATCCTTGAAGATCCTCACTCTTTGATTCGCCAGCTTGCAATCGTCCAATTGCCTGATTTCGGTTGGCAGCGTTGAGACGTCCCATTTTCGTGTACAGTACTTGCAAAGATATTGGATAAAATTGTGAGATTCCTTTGGGTCTTTTATAGTCACATGCTGTACTCATGTTTTGCACGTGACAAACAATCATTGTGCCTGAACTTCGTGCTGCACGACATCAACGCACATCATAACAATTCTAATTCATAAAACCGTTCAAAATCATTTTTGGTTGCGTTTGGTCAAGGATGATCTTCTGAAACATTCCAGTAACAATGTGCAACCCTACAAAACTGTTTGAGTTAACATATGTGTACAAAATTGTAAGCATCATTTTTGAATTTCAATTTGCGTTTCTTTTTTTTGAAGAGTGTACATCTGTTTTCAGCCTCAAGTCAAGCACGGCGTTATCCAGGTCTCTAACACTTTAACAAAATCCCCCAAAAAGCTTTAACATAGATAGGCATACGTCCGGATGGTCGTGTGTTTCTCCCCAGCTCTGTCTGGTTTCCTGGCATGTTAATGGTGGCTGCGGTCGTATAAGTGAAATATTCTTGAGTACGGCATCAATAAATAGTTAAGAAAATTTTAAATAAACGACCAGAAAGAAATATTCATGTGTATTCATTTTCATATTTTATCATGTTTTTCACGAGCGCGTGTAAATGAATGAACGTTTGTGTTGTCATCTCTACGACTGTTAGAAATTATAGAAAATTTTAGAGGCACGTTTGTCTATATAGGCCTGGGTTTTATTCTCCTGGTCCACATCCTTCACACCGGTTAAACCAGCCTGTTATCAGTCTATAAACAGTGACGTGTACCCACTCTTCTATTCCCAACATGAAAGCCACCTTTTTTTGATTCCAGTGTGATGAGACGCCTGCGACTTGAGGTTCGTTAATTGTCTTTGTGTTCAAACAAGTGACGAGAAGATCGGCTAGATCGTCACCAGGGATTGTTGTTTGTCTCGACGTTAATCGCTTGTCAGGTGATATTGTCGTGTGGAATTGGGGAGTCTGGCAGGCTGGCGAAGAAGATGGGATTTTCCTGAGTGGAGGATAATAACTGTGCCACAGAGAAAACATTATCTCCTCCACAGCACGCATCTGAACCGTCACATATTCGCGGATTACAATTTACCGTCACGTAGGTGTGATGTTAAGTGAATGAGCTCCCTTGTCCGTGGCTCGTGATTTGGGAAAGCCGTTGTGACCTTCTGAGACCGAGATAATAAGCAACGACAGGGTCATAAAAACCGTTTATGTATGGAAACAGCTTCACCTGTATTTAAAGGGCTTTTTATGTAACTGTTTTGGCATATTTGGGATGACCGTGAGTGGTTAGACGTGGTGGTAAACACCTTATGGAATGTATATTATCCCAACTGTGCACACGTATATTGTGAAAGGCATATCACCTATCCCTGGACCGTGATAATCAGCTACTTAAATCACACAGGTTTGCGCTTTCCTCGCGTGGACGTGAGATTTTTGAGACATCCTGCTTGTTAGCGTGTAGATGAGATTTCGAAGCACGTGCACGTATCATTATTTCACTGTAATTATTTATTCATTTCAGCGTTCTCGTTCATATGTTCTCCATAAACCAGTAAAAATAAGTTTGCAAGTAGAAGTACACTGAATTTTAAAATTGTTGAGAAAGCCAGATGGCAAGTGAGCAGATCGGCTTTATTACAAAAAGTTTGCGATGAAAGAAAATATTCGAAACCAAATCTTTGCCAGCTTATATAAAAACTTTGGCAAACGCATAAACACTCAGGGAATGAATGTCGAAATAGATACAAGTGGTAAAACCTAGAGAACAAGGAAGTGTTGTAGGGCTACTTCACTGCGCCTTTTATAAGTTCACATTACACAACCTCTAAAGTTATGCTGGAGAACTACACCATTATCCAATAATCATCGACTTTCTCCATTACAAGAGCGTGAATTAGGCAAAACAAACAATCATCAGTAGATTATCTTTAAAGAAGGCAAAGGATGACAGTCGGTGGTGTTCCGATGCACAAAGCATTTCTGTAGGCAGTTTGTCTTTGTGCTGCAATAAACATCAGCCATGTACAAATGGAAAGGAAACGAGTGCATTGGTTTTGTGCAAATGTAATACATGTAATGAATGAAAAAATTTTGTCACTTTTCTCAGATAAATGAATGATTATGGCTTTTGAGCGACTCAACCTCCCCCCACCCCCCCGCCCGCCAACATTGACACCAACCCTAACTAATTAACTGGCCAATCAAATAAAGCTGAAATAAAGACGCACGTGTCGCATACATCACAACGAATGACAACTAGTCCCGGCTGTGCCGTGTTTTAGCGAGTTGACCAACTCAAGTTTATTATTCTTCCATAGAGGATCCCGAAAAATGTACGATATCTCACTGAATGAATAGCGTCTTTCATGGCAGAAATTCCAAGTCTATCTCTATTATCTCCCGTATCATATGCAACTGTGTATTGTTTTCTTTATAATCAACATGAAAGGTGTAAAATGAGCGCTTGTTTTGTGTCCTCTCATTGCACCCACACGTCTCTGTTCTTCCACCGAGAAGTGAGAAGTGGGCCTCTCCGACTGCTTATTCTAATAGTCAAATATTCCTTTTTCCATGTCTTTCCTGTCTGTAGAGTTTACCCACTGAAGTAAGCTTCTGGTATGCATAGCTAGAGGTCAAATCAACATCTTTCTAGCAGATTGTTAGAACTCGGAAAGTCTTCATCTGAAATGTGACCGATAAGATCAAACGAAATTGTCTTCAAGGATAGAAACTACGCCTTGTATCTACGAGAAAATTTGGTTTTCTTCATTACTCTTGTTTTTTAGCAACTTTTTAACTTTCGATATAAAAGGTGTGGTGCGATCATTCTAGCAGTCAATGTAAAAGACCCTGGCGAAGGCCGTGATTGAACTCCAACCTCGTTTGCCAACAGTTTAATAAATCACATGGTAATAATCAGTTCCAGAAAGAAATTACAGATAAAATAACTAAAAATTTATCCCCATTATATGACAGTATTTCCAAGGGATGCTCTACGCTTGGATACATTTGTTCTGATTACGTGACATAATCCCGCGTTACCTCCTAAAAATCATCGGCCAAGGACAAAAAAGTTGTGTTGACACAGCATGAGTACACAAATATGTGCGAGAAGGATCCAGTATTTTAGCAAATCATGAGTTATGCGTCCATGTCAACATGCCATGACTGGCAACCTTGATATTGTGAATAATGATGATGTCTGAAGTCTGTTTGTGACGGGTCCGAGGTATAGAGAGCTGAGAAAGATAAATAACCCTTGGCATGAGTTAATTAAGAAAACGGTTGTGGATGCAATCTACCTTTTCAATACTAATAATCATGTGACATCCAAACAAAATACTAATATTACTAACATGTTCTTGTGGAGGAGCAACGTATTCCGTAACGACGTATACTCTGAAGAAACTGTTTAAAAAACATCCGTCCTTTCTCAAACAGAGGAGTATAAAAAGCCGGCTTTATTGCGGGGTTAAACAGTTGTACCACCAAACTTGTATCCACTCTCTTAACAAAAGCACTACAGGAAGTACAATCATTTTGTAATAAGTATTACTGTGCAACTGCAAAAAATGTCAGCCGTCAACTGTATGTGGATACTTAAAATCTCTAAATGTCTCACTGAAGACCTACTCACTCAAATACACGCACCATATAAAGACATATCTACCTGGGATTTCTCCACTTTCTATACTACTATTCTTTACACGGAGTTAACGGATAGATTTATCTGACTAGTCAAATACTCAAGATTAATTCACTTATACGACGGCGGCCAGCATTTTGGTGAGAAGAGACCCGGCAGATACCGGATGAAACACACGACCATTTGCAGGTAGCTGACAGACCTCCTCACGCACGGCCGGAGGGGAAGCCAGCATGAGCTTGTTCTTGAACTCACAGCGACCGAATTGGTGGGGGGCTTCTTGGTCATTTGCGCCGCGCTGGCGGACCAAACCTTTTGGCCATGGAGACCCTTAGAGATATAACTTCATCACTAATTGTTTCGGTGTTAAATAAGACCTGTCCCCGCTATATTAGCAACAAAGCCTTTTTATCCCCACTACATACAAAGGTAACCATTCATAGGATGTTTCGATGTTCATCGAGTTACTTAAATTTCTCATTAATAACATCTATGTGAAATTCGGAAAACCATATATCAACAGTGTATAGGTATTCCCATGGGTACAAATTGTGCCTCCCTTTTGGCCAACCTATACATTTTCTCATATGAATAAGACTATATGCAGAAGCTGTTGAGAGTAATCCTCGTCAGGTCCGATCTCTCTCATTCAGTAAACAGTATACTGATGACCTGTTAGCTTTAAGCAATCTATATATAGCAAAGGCTGTGAAATATATTTACCCACCTTTGCTGGATTTCAAGCGAAGCACAGACTCTCCAGATGGTACATCTTATCTGGGCCTATATATATTATATATTTGTACAAAGACCAAAATGGTTTCCCTCTCTCGCAGACTTCATGGCAGCAGGGATAGTTTAAATTGTGACATTGTAGATTTTCCTTGCTTGAACAGCAATATACTGGAGGGTTCGGCATTTTGCGTGTACATATCTCGCCTTGTAGCATTTGTTAAATCCTGGGTGTTGTGCGACGCTTTCAATCAACGTCACAAGTTACTACTCTAAAAACTAGTGTCCAAGGTTTTTCCATCAAACACCTTCACTCCAAGTTCCTGAACACTTACAATGAGTATAATTCTCTTGTAATTAAATATGGACAGAGCGTCCAGAATCTCTGGCACTCAGTTTCATGAATATGTCTAATTGCACTTCGCCCAGGGTTAGGGCCTGTATATTCATCGTATTGAATTAGATCACCACGTTGGATATATAACCAGGTAACATCAAAGCACAACTGAGATACATATTTTGTTATATTCTAGTGTGGTAAATTTGAATACCTTGCATCTTTCCAACATCACTGAAAACTGTTGATTGCTTCTCGTTGCGTGATTCCGTTCTTTCATACTTTCCTCGTTCTTTGGTGGTTTGTATTATACCTGGTTTTTGTAACTAGTCTTGTGATTATTAACCTGGGACGTCTTTATTGGTTGACGTCAGGTATACGAATGTCTGTTTTAACGCATAGATTGACGCTTCGGTGACTTAATGGTTAGAGCATCTGCCTCGAAGTCGGGACCCCGGGGATCAAATCCGGGACGAGTCATACCAAGAACTTTAAAATTTGTACTTTCTGCTGCCTCGCTTGGCGCTCAGATCTGAGAGGTGAGAGCGAGGAACATGACTGACTGACCCGGTGTCAGTATAATGTGACTAGGTGAGGTGTCATCGGCATGATGCTTTCTATGACGGAATCAGTTTGGCTTTTTGTCCGCTGGGGCTCTTGTCCGCGAGGCTTTTGTCCTGGATTCCACATATATCTTCACAATTTAGAGGTTACAGTAAGCTGTTGGCCGTCATTGCGTACTGAGTGTTTGTCTTTAGTTTTAAGTACTGGCGATTTGTTTTCCTCTAAACGTATAAAGAGAACTGGACAAGTTAGTTTCCCTCACTTTCAGAAAGCATCTGTATTTTCTAGCTTTATAGGCTCATTGCGTGATCAATGGACAGTTACATTTGCCTGTACCCAAGGAAATGGTATTCCAAAGTTACTACTTTTAAAAAGTATTTATTGCAATATGCAATAACCGAAATATACGAAACAGAGTATGCTAAACTGCATTCACACTTTTAGGTACTGGTAAATTAGCAGAATTTTCGAGTGTCCTCAACATTCATTGTTCTCGGGGGCTTTTGTAAAGATAAGCAATGGCCCTCGTATCGATCAATCAACCCAGACCATAACACTGTATACCTTTATCTGTGATGTGAAGGACTAAGTTGAAAACAAACTTCCACCAGTTTGAGATGACGCTTTTCTCCGATGCATTAGCATATACCAGCACTTCGTGTATTGCAAATTTTGCTTGGTCAGTATTCATCAAGTACATTAAAAGGTCAAAAACGCCGATCAGCTTTTCCGTTTGACACACCGCTATTGTATTCTTATTCATCTATCCCATAATATCCAAGGAAGGTGAATAGGTGAATAGAATAACTCGTGAATAAAATTAAAATGTACAGCATAAAGAGTAAAATCATAGCAGCGACGACAGTGTGATAGCTGGCAAATAAGTCATAACCCGTGAAATACGGCCTCTTGTCAATTTACCTCAGTTAGGGTTTTATTCTGACTGTTCATGTAAATGCATAATAGTAGCAAATTACATTTCCACGGGTACATGTGGATGTAACAACGTGTCAATCCTCAAACGAAAAACGGCCACATGCAGTATGTAACGAGGAGTATAGCAAAGCAAAGCTTTCTAAAGAGAAGGAAAGAATTAATTAAAACCATCTCTAATGTTTGTTCTGAGCTTTATAGGAAAACGACACGCCCATCTTTACTTTTATACAAATAAATACATGTATTTACCCCAGTTGTAACAATGATGATTACCACAGCCAGAATAGACCGCTTCGGTCGACCAATAGATATTTATTTATTTATTTGATTGGTGTTTTACGCCGTACTCAAGAATATTTCACTTTTAACGACAGCAGCCAGCATAATGGTGGGTGGAAACGCCCGACTTTGGTTACTGAAACCAGAGTTCGAATCCTGGTGTGCCCCACATAGTGAAATCCTTCAGCTGTTTATGTATGTTTATCGTTGTGTTTGCGAGCTGGTTTAAAGGAATAGACATAACGCTTTCCCTCAAAGCCTGTCTTTCATTCCAAATATCAAAGCCATCCATTTTTTCCTCCAGCGTCAAGAGACGCCAGCGACGCGAGGTCTTGTGTATGTGTTTAAACAAAGGACGAGAAATTCAGCTAGGTCGTCACTAGGGATTTGTTGGTTGTCTCGACATTAATGGCTTGTCAGGTGATATTGTCGTGTGGAATTGGGGAGTCCTGGCAGGCTGGTGAAGAAGACGGGATTTTCCTGAGTGTGGGATAATGGCTTGTAAAGGTTAAAGATTGTAAAGGTGTAATGCCTGTCCCGGGCTTGAACAAGGAGCAGTTTGTATTAAGTCATAGAGGTACCTCACTTAGCTACCCTTTCTAATAATAGCCGCAAACGTCCAATCCTCATGTGAAAATCTTTATCGAAACAAAATTCGAACCACGCGCTAGTGTTCTATCGCTTCTTCGTATTCAGTATTCATCAATAAAATTCCTTTAGTTGTTCAGTAGAATCATTGTGTGCATACTTTCGATGAGGACAATGCATATATACCAAGTTTTATTACAAACAAATTTTGAAGCACAGTTTTTTCTACCATTACTGCTTGTTTTGTCTTCTTGAGATCCAAGCGACCTTGACGTTCTTCAAGATTTCTGTAAAACGACATGATATAGCAGTAGCAGTCATGTAAAACGTGAGTTTAGAGCGGCCCATGCGGTGCAGACATGATTTTCTCTAGTGCTCGAGAGAAAATATATAGGGTGGGGGCGGGGATAATCGCTCATACTATATATAAGTGCGCGAGTTTCTTGGAAGAATTTTTTATAGACCGCAAAGGATATTTCGTATTATTTTACAGTTTCTCTGCTTACGGTGTCAAGTTTGCTACGAAGGTACTAATTCAGAGTCTACTCTTTGACAGGATTATTTATCTGTTTCTCAGGAAAAGCCTTTAGATAATGTATTTAACAAGAAAATATATAAGGATTAAAAGTTAGACGAGATGATTTGACAATAGGACATATTGTTCCCACCTATCACTGTGTGGAAGATCAGTATGTTTCGCTGACAGTAGTTCTGCCGAAAAGCTCATCTGCTTTGTGCCATACTTTATACCCTTTATTTCTCAAGCGTGATATAACTGTTTCATAGACATGGTAATGGTTAATTCGGACTGTACTTTGCAATATAAAATCTACTTCGGCCCTTTAGGCCTTAGTCATGGATTATGGCGGTGAAACCCAAACTGTTAAGTCTAATGAAATTTTCACGACGACAGGAAGGAGATGACAGTCTGCGACGAATTTAATAATTCGATGGTCACTCTTTTCCCGGCTTACAGATTCATAGACGCATGAAACTACCCTCATGGAATTACGAATCGGTAAAAAAAATGCAAGGATTTAAAATTGGCTTAGGTTATTTGACAACTTAAAGTCAAATTTGACAACTTAAAGTCGCTTTTACAAGCTTGGAACCTGTTAACAAGAGCATGGGCTTTATGCCAGACTCTACATCTTTTAATGATATAACGGTTTAATTGACGTGGCGTGGGTAAACTGGTTTACTGTTAATTTGGAATATACACCAAATACATCACGCCTCAGACATGGGCTATGCCGGGCTAACCCAGACTGTTGAATCTGCTGACATTTTTATGGCGACAAGAAGGTGTTCTATCTGGGAATATCAGCTCGCTTGTAAGTGGTGTTATTTTGACATGTCTGTCTATTACAAAGCCATTTAAGAGACTCGATGTCAACTGGGAAGCCTTTGAAACTCATGAAAGGCGGGTTGGAGTGATGGAGAGGACAAGGAAGTGTTGCTGGGCTATTTCAATACGCCTTTCATAAAACGACATTACGCCGCCTCTGAAGTACATTGTTAGACAATCAGCATCGGATTTCTTCGCTACGAGGGCGTGAAGTAGGATGAAAAAAATCATTTAGGACGATGTCCTTAGATTAACCTAAAGGAGAAAAGAAATAGACCCGTGTGACCTTAAAGAATCATAAAGAATGCATAAAGAATCTGACGGAATTATGGCTTTGAGCTAAAACAAAAGTCAACCATTTACGTATGGAAGGAAGAAGTTCATGGCGACAGGGAAGTCTGATGGATGTAGGACTAACTACTTCAAAAAACTTCCACCGAACACAAATCAACAAAGGATTTTGACTTCACGTCACCGAATACAAATTACATTTATGGACATGTTTCCTATTGTTTTAGCAAACGTCCAATAGTTATACCAGAGCAACACAAGAAGAGCTGTATACATCACGAAACTGTCGTATTAAATGATATACGTCGAACTAATCAAAATACGACAGTGTCTAAATCCAAATACCACTCTTTAATAGTCATAACGACAAGTTTCTGCACAAAACAAAGTAGCCAACCGCTTTGATTTATATCCCGTATCAGGTCAATCCAATCATATCTCAATTTGCGCCCTCAGCGGCACTCTGGCGCCGTTTGGTTGACCAAACCAATCACAAACTACTATATCGGGTGGGCATAAAAAATGGGCCGGACTTTGATGCTGCATTGCTCCATTATATTTTGTTCAAACCCTTTCAAACTTTAGAGATTCAAATGACATGATTTTGTTAATAAACTGACCAATTTTCGAGGTCATAGCTTGAGTTCCCGTAACCCACATTGCATCACCTGTCAGGTGTCATATCAATTGTCGTTTGGAAAAATTGTCTGGCTCTAGTGTCAGAGAAACCCTTCTGCCACATAGGCACACATTTTGCTGAATCAAGATGGTTATCTCTGTGGCTGACAAGGAACTGATCACCTTTTCAAGTAAAACAAGGTAGAATATCATTTTGAAATGTCCGGAACATGTGTTTTTGACTCTATTTTGATTTTGGTCCCATGAACAAAAATCTTAAAGGATGAAATTGAAATTTGGCCTGTATACTAAGGACATAACGTCTTTTGAGTGTGTAAATTTTTAGAAGCTGACGTAAGAGGGTTTCGGAGATGTTGAGTGTCAAAGTACGGCCCATTTTTATGCTCACCCGTTAAATGTCCTCCCCTAGGAAGTTCCAACACATGGACGGTATCTCACCGTGATACGTTTGAGTTGCACTACTGTATCATGCACTTTTATCTTACATATCACACGCATTTTTTAAAAAAAAAACAAAACCGTATCCAGGTAAGCTTTCGATAATCCCGGTATCATCATTTTTACAACCAATATTTCCTTTACATGTTACAGCTTGGAATCGGCCTACTGAACAACATGCGCTTCTAGCGTCTTTGCGATGTTTGCACTTTCAGCACGAACTCATTGTATAGTTACAGACGTACAGCAGACCAGAGGAGCGACGACAATGTGATAGCTGGTATTTTGTCAGGCGTTACCTGTGGAATACGGCCACTTTTCAATTTACCTTAGTTAAGGATTTATTCTAACTGTTCATGTAAATTCTTAGATAGTAGCAAATTACACGCCTGCTAGCATCAATTACTAATACTTAGGTTTATTAGTAAAACTCACTTGCTAAACTAATCCGACTTTACCATTATCACCACTTTCACCCAATACTACTAGTAATTCTGACCTACAGAAGTTTTGTACCATATTAAATATGCCATATCTAATAGTGATTGGTACACAGCGTCTTTGCATTAATTGTTGCGTATCATACACTGTAATGATAGTGTTCATATACAAGATTTTTGGATTACACACTAACTTGCCGATACGTTTAACCGTATCAGTGACGTACTATTCGATTCATTTAGTTAAATTGAGATAATAGTACATACTTTTATTGTGTGAAACATTATTACATTAAAATCGTTTACCCACACGCTTTGTTGGCAGCTAGGACCATGCAACTTGTTCAAAGCTCTATGATTTCCATGATGAGAGAATATGAGAAAGCTGGCAATGAACCAATAAAATAATACATTGCACAAATGTCTCAGCGTCGTATATCACAAACTGTCTTCATTAAACTGAATATAAGGATATTCTGATCTACTCTTCCAATCCAAAGGGACAAGATATGTGTCAATGTATAGCAGTTAACCCGTTCCGGCTCTGCCCTCGTACCAACCTTCCTACACTCCCTTCTCCCCGCCACTCCTCTCTTCCGGAAGGCGTCATGGGATCCACTATTTGATAATGCTCTGAATCTGACTCCCAAAAAGAGCATTACTTCCTGTTTAAGATATCGATTTTACCTAGTAATGACATGTGATGGAATCTTTCCTTTTGATGAAAACACACAAATACACATATCATTATTTAAATGATGTAAATCACTACAGCATGAAGAGCAACACCAGGAGGACTGTGTGATACATGTTGTTAGTATATGGTCACACGTCATACCTATGAAATCCGACCTCTTGTCAATTTTACTTCAGACAGGGTTTTATTTCGCCTATTAATGTAGATGAATGTGCTTAAAATAGAAACATATACATAAACACCCCCCCCCCTCCATTCCCAACATACACTAACACCATGGCATCACATGATCACCAGGTTCTATCTCAGTGCTTTTAGCACTGCGCGATCTCGCGATCTCGCCTATCCGCGCCGATGATTGTGCCGTTACAACTGCATGAAACCAACAAGAACATTCTCCTGTTCTGGAGGGCTGTCTAAACATGCAGGCGACAATAAAATTTCTGCTGACGAAAACAAATTGTTTTGTCATGGTCTCAGAAGTATTGTTATACATCACTGTTAATATACATGTTTGTATACCCAAATACGTCTCACTCCAACATGCTGGTAGCATTATTGCCGTCATTTTGGATTACAGGTACAATTCTGGATGAAAAATTTGTAGAACCATTTTATTTCTCGAACCAACAACTTTCTAAACGACATCTGAAGTCTTTTGTTTTTCAGCATTTGCTTTTGTTATTGATTGACAAATGTTATTTGTTGACTTATTTATTTTTTCATCGGTGCGAAAAGATTTTATCAAAAAATGTTTAACTTAGGTTTATAGTAGGGAACCTCTCCGGATAGATTCGAACTTGATTCGATCTAAAACAGATTTGCCTCACATCCTAATTATTACAAGCCTACCCGCGGAGCTTAATGGCTTCTCCAATGACACCAGGTGTCTCAGGTACGAACGAATTTACAGCTGTTACAATGAAGCTGTGAATAGGTGATACAAAGCAGAATGTGATGCTGAAAAAAGTGAACCTTCTAACTTTGTTGGTTTTCTCAATGGACCTTTTTTAACATACTTAATGTACTCTCCACCAGTCGCGCTTAATTGTGATATTGTCTGTACCTCACAATGACTTGCCGACCCATAATACGAGATCTGAGAAGTTTTTGTCAAAATGAACCAATGATGTGGAATGGAGGGATCTTCAGTCTGGCTCACTATTGGCACAGTAACAAAACCAAAGGGGGTCAAAAGTTTACAATCATTCCATTTATTAAACTTAAATATGTTTAGTCGGCAAGGTAACATGCGTTGTACGTCCACGAATGAACCTCGATAACTGCACGAGGCTGACGCACTTGGTACTTTCAAAAGAAAAGACCACACTACAATATATATCACAGACATCACGGTTCAAAATAAGTAAAATCGCGCATAATAATAATATTGAAAGGGCTATGACGCGCTTCTTCTTTTTTTTTTTACCATATGCTATATCCATCTTAGTTGAATTTAAAGGAAACTACAGACTCTCTAGATGATACATTTTACACGTACCTTGATTTGTACAAAACATACCGACTAGTACATCTGCCTGCCCGAATAATTCTCTGTTTTTCTGTTTATTAGTGGAAATAAATGGATATGAACTTGTTTCTTCATTAGATTTGTTTTTATGATTTTATGATTTAAGTCGTGATTTCCTGGGATCTATTTCACATAGGTTATAGATATCACTTTTGTTATTACAAAACTTTTACATTCCTACTTGATCGTCACGCAACAGTCAGAAACGATTTCATTCATATGTGGAATATCTCAGTCAACTGCTCAGCTTGTCGCTGATTGGTCTAAAATGCATGACTTCTACGGAAGAGGGGAACAGAAGGACAACATGAAATATGCGTTTTTTTTTTCTCACCTTTTCTTTATTTTACCTTGTTTCATAACTCGTCAAATCGGTGCGAAATCAAGGTTCAAGGTTACACAACAAACAGCGCTTCGGCGGTGGTGAACCTAAAACACCTGCCTAACACGCAACGCTGACCAAGGGAAATAAACACGGCAGATGTAAGGCTTAGACTCATTTTCCTTATGTCACTGAGCCTATTTTTACTTTTTACAGGAAGTCACGATCTGCATACACAACCACAAAACGTGATATTCTAATTAAGGATCTCCTTGAGAATAGAAATTGGCAGTCATGCTTGAAAACCCCCAAAACTAAAATGTTTGCTATCAGTTTGGTAGTTTTCATTAGGTTGTCGACTCTATGATTGGGCACTTGGGTGTGTACGGATTTGATTTGAAATAAAAAAAAAACGCAAACATTTAAAGATAAACTGCCAGTTCTCAGCACTGTCAGGGAAAGTCTTCAAAGTTCACTTCACACAGTTAGATGTAGGTTTAAAAATGGGCCAGGTATGACTTGTGCTTGACCATCAAGATCAACATCATATATGTATATAGTTTTATGTATATATATCATATTTTTCAATAAATATGTGATACTCAGTGGAATTTATAATTATACAGAGACAAGTGGCATAGCCTTTACTTTGTTTACTTTGACATCTAATGCGCGCTGTAAAAATGCTGATAACTGGAAACTGGATAACTATTTATTTATTTGATTTATTTATTTGATTGGTATTTTACGCCGTACTCAAGAATATCTCACTTATACTACGGCGGCCAGCGTTATGGTGGGTGGAAACCGGGCAGAGCCCGGGGGAAACCCACCACCACCCGCAGGTTGCTGCCAGATCTTCCCACGTACAGCCGGAGAGGAAGCCAGCATGACCCGCGATAATTTAGTGGGCTTTACGATTTTTAGGTCAATTGCACACCTAAGTTTATATGTAGACATACAAATCCTACATTGCTCATCCCTCCTCATGTGTTGCTTTTAATGAAATTTGGACAAGCATCAGTTCTCATCCGAGACGTCCACGCGTCAGCTGAGAAAATGAGTTTTCAAACAGGAATATGGGGCTGCTCGTTAAAAATTGTTGAGGGGCTGAAATCAGCCTTTCACTTTTAAATTCTTGTCTACAACTAACCCCTGTGGCTAAAAGTAGTCTAACTCCATCGTGTGGTCGTGTATTGAGCTCATGGAAGACATCTTGCCTTCCACTAATATGTCACACTTGGGAGAATTCGTCAGCAACCTACCAAAGGGCGGTGGTTTATCTTGAACACTCTACCTCTATAATTGGGCCACCATCGAATAAGTGAAAACATCTTGAAATAAACATCAGTCAAATAAATAACGAATAAATAACTAACTTAGACGTTGTATGCGAATGAACACCTGACAGGCATGTTACCAACGAACATAGTCTTGATCTATTTCCAACATAAAATTTACCACAAGAGTAGTGTAACTCCTAGTGAGATACAACAAACCGCGATGGGGTTGTCATCCCTCTAGAAGGTCTCGTGTCATTTTTGTTCTAAGTATAGCGAAAATTATGTGCACGTTATAGGGCTTTTTGCTATTTTCATAAATGTGTGTTGAAACTTGTTATACAAAGCTGGCTGAATGGAATGAAATGAAATAAAATTAGTGACATGAAATATTTGAAATAAAACAGCAATTCAAAAAGCTACAAAAGATTCTAACTCAGGGAATAATGATCGTCTCAGTAGCTCAACATACTCAGTCACTCGTCTGCATGCTTAAGTTCGTAGATTACGATCATTGGCAAAGAAAAAAAACCCCATAACTTCAAAGCACTGAGCCAACCAGGTTAGTTGAGTGGATGTGAACAGCTTCGTGTTGTTGCTTAATTATATAAACTTTAACTAACTCTTACTTTGTTGAACACGTGGGACAATATGAGTATTTTGCCACACTACATTCTTGGGGAACTGTGTAAAGGCTCCTTTATTTACCTTACCAGCACGAGTAAACCTATAACACCTCAAGACATCATATATGAGATATACATGAGTCATTTTGATCTATCGACCACTACGTGTTGTGATAACTTCAAGCCTTCAGAAGTTAGCATGTGGTACCATGCATCTGAGCCAATCAAGAAAAATTACTTAAATTCTCAGGTTTATCAACGCTGTACCGCAACCAAAAGCATTTGACAAACACGAATATTATGGGAAAAAGAACGTCTCAGAGATGATATTTTTATGTGACAGCGTGACATCAACACAGAGAATGTTTTGCGAAACCATATCCATCTAATGTTGTTTTGAAGCTGAGATTGTGCATTTTTCATTGGCATTTTCAAAAATTCTGCCACATTTCCGGTCACATTCCTGCGCTGATGGTTCGTCTATCGGGGTTCTCGTGAGAAAGCAATTGGAGCAGCATGGAATGACACATCTGATTATACTGGTCTTGAGTTACAGATGTGAAATGAGATAACCAATACATTTGATCAGTGGCCATAAATGATATATTGCGTGTAAGGTATGTTTATAATATGAAATATTGATTTGATTTCTGCTACTTATGATTGATAACAGTACATCGGATTATAGACGATCATGGTTTGCCCTGCTCCAGTGGTCGTGACCCTGTTAGGTGAGTTGTCCGCGGGATCAGCACCCTTCGTAGGGCACGCGGTGTGAAGATCTGTGAAGACAATTACAGGAAGAGTATAGCTTGTCCTGATTCGTGTTTCAGTGTTCGTGGAGATATTTAGGCTAAAGTCAGTAACCTCTGTCAGTGTATAACATAGTTCAACACCAGATCCACCGGGATGCCTTATGCGTGCTCTGCTTGTTAAACCTCGCACACAAACACCAGACCGTTGGAAAGGACATATCGATTAACAACGTTCGCATCACCATGATCTGACAAGAACAGTTTTTCTTAGCCTTTTACCTAGGTTTTAAACAAGAGATATATGTCTGGCTTGAATGTCTACATTGTGGTATTTTACCGGCATGCGTGCAACCTTTCATTTCTCGTGTTAAGATGCACATAAGGACAGGCCACATCGTAACTAAAATTGACCAAATCCTCGTACTTTGGGAACTTTGGCACGTTTTGTTATTCCCTGTGTCAAACCACATCCACATTTGCATACACATTTCCATTCTGGTAGCTTTTTGTTATAGTAACGATATAGAGTGTGGTGAGCCAGACAGGTAAATCAAAGATTCTCAAAGTCCCGATGGCCGCTGGACAGAGGGAGACCTTAAGGAAAAACTAATTTCCTGCTGACTGCTTACCACCAAGAATTAAAGCAATGGCTGCGTCGCTTTAGTAGCAGTGTATATAGTAGCAATCTTCTGGCACATCACAAAACCGCTAAACCACAAAGCTGGTTCGATAACATTCAAATGATCAAACAAGGAATAGCCGCAGGTAGTGCTCTTACTTCTTTTATCATTCAGATTATCCGGGAGAGAGCGATTCAGTTACAATGTAAAGACACCGCCATTCTTTTATCACCTACAGATAACTTTACGGAATCTATACATTTCCAATAAACAGTGATATTAATGGATAAAACCCTGCAAGAGTATGGCTTTATGGGTAACAAATTTCACTTGTTTTGATATTTCAACATTACCTAATACTGTTAATTTTGTTTTTATCACTTATTTTGATTTCTGATTTATGTGTCACTGCCTTTTCACGCTATTGTGTTATCAAAACATGTTCCTTAACATTGTTGTCAATCTTGCCATCGCTTTACTGGTGAATTAATGATTGGCTTAATAAACATTCCATAAACCCCCTGTTTTAGCCAGATCTCTACTCCATAGCATTCTCTGTATGAATATGCCGAGAATAGCTTTACACAGCTGCTCTATTTGGAAAACCTGTGTGACTAACATACATAGTTCGAATCTGTCAACGTATGAAATTCTTCAACAACACTTTTGTCACCAGGAAGAGATCAATTTCCTTTTTTATAATTCCATAGGACGATACTTTATCTAATTTTGGCATTTCCCATGTCAGAACGAACTCTGTTGGTTTCTCCTGATAAATTATCTGATACATGAAAAAGAAGTTACTTCTCTGAACCGTCAGACATGGCGGTATTTATAACAGTCGTCAGACATGGCAGCACATTATTACAGTCGACACATTCCTCTGACGGCGTTCTCATTAGATTCATTATAGACGACTGTCTGGATTGTAGACTGAACCAGCTTAGTCCAAACAAGTTAGTCCGATATCCGTCAGACATATCGTCAAACAGCTTAGGCGGCTTTAGTCCGAAAGATACTTTTGCACTGGTTTATATGACGTACAATGTAAGGAGATAAAAACACTAAGGCAACCAGGTTGGCTGCGTAAGATGTGAACAGTTCCTTGCTGTTGGTTAATTACATAAACTCTTATTAACTCTTACTAGCAATAGAATCTTCGTTGAACACGTTAGATAACATGAGCCTATTGCCACACTTCATTCTCGGGAGGCTGTGTAAAGACACCTGTGTGTTCACCTTTTGAACACGACTAATTCTGAAATAAATCTAATTCTGCTTCCTTCGTCGGATACCCGTGAAGACATCATCTGTAAAATATACATGAGTCATTTTTTTGCATCGACCTGCACGTGTTTTGATGAACTCCATATCCCGTGATACCATACATTATTAGAGTCAATCAAATAACGTTACCTAAATCCCAGAGTCTATCAACACGGTTTCTCAACAAACAACATGTGAAGGTTAAAAACACGAAGGTTATAAAACTAAGATGTCTGTAAGATAATATTTTTGTACGTGAGGTCATACCAACAACACAGAAAATTTCCTGAGCAACGAAGTTAAGAATGTGTATCCTTTTTTTTTCAAAAAGTAGCCACATTTCCGGCAACAACCCTGCGCTAATGATTCATCTATAGGGGTTCTCAGTTGGAAGGCGATTGGAGCAGAATAGAACAACACATCTGGCTGTACTAATCTTGAGTCACTGATGTGAACAGAGATAATCTATACCAGTCGGTCAGCGGCCAGAAATGATGTATTGCGTGTAATTTATGTTTACAATATGAAGTTCTTCCATTCGAGCGTTAATTTTCAAGGCGCCATTGATTTATTTTACTGCTACTAATAATTTAATAACAGTACATCGGATTATCGTCAATGAAAGTTTGCCCTGTCTCATACTTCGTAACCTTGTTTGATGAGTTGTCCGCGTGTATCAGCGCCGTGTAAAGGGCACGCTGCTG
Organism: Liolophura sinensis; assembly: GCF_032854445.1. Classification (NCBI taxonomy): domain Eukaryota; kingdom Metazoa; phylum Mollusca; class Polyplacophora; order Chitonida; family Chitonidae; genus Liolophura; species Liolophura sinensis. The sequence continues at coordinate 13,926,206 of NC_088302.1, forward strand.
CCAGAAAATAAGTCATTCAGACAATTGCAGGAAGAGTACAGCTTGTCCTGATTCGTGTTTTAGAGTGCATGGAGAGATTTGGGCTAAGGGGAATAACCTCAGTCAGTGTACATAGTAAGCCCATCTTAAGGGTGGCGTGTTTGGTAAACGTGTCACACAAATACCAAATCATTGGATGGGACGCATCGATTAAGAAAGCGCACATCACCATGACATGATGGGGATAATCGCTGTAAGTTCGGCTCCATACATGACTTGTCCTTTTCCAGTCACTTCACCATATAGGCTTTGGCGGGATTTCATACGAAGGAACCTAGCGTTTTACTAATATTCACAGAAGCACTCCAAGGTATCCACTCTGTTTGCTGATCTTTATGGAATCACCGTAAGGCTCTTATTACGTTGACGTTGAGCAGGATGATGCAGGGCGTTTTGCCAAGAATAAGCACATTTTATGTGCTCAAGACAAGTGCCCCGGAATGTGCACCTGTAGGCCTACACAGCAAATCAAACATCCCGTTGCAGTTTTCACGTTCACGTTGTTTCATTGCAAAGTTTGATCACCCAAAACTGAAGCGAATTTAGAGATAGTTCTAAGTAAAAATATTTATAAATCATGCCATCGTGAAGAAGGTTAACACAGAGCTCCTCAGCCATTTTACTGTCTTCCTGATATTCAGATATGTTGCTCCATAACGTTTTTGATTTTCAAAACAAAATGATATGCACTTGTTAATGTCAACAAAACGACTAGAACGTAGAACGAGTAGTACGAGAAAATGGACCAGCAAAATTGATACCAATTATGAACTGAAATCTGTAAAATTTAACTGCATTAAAGAACAAAACAATGAAATTCTTAGTGACGGTAACGCTTACTGTATTACTAAATAGAATGTCTCAAACACTTTTCAGTGATTAGAAATTTAAAATGCAGAGCAACAGAGAAGTTTTCACATTCAATTTCTGGATATTTTTACAAAATATGACTGCAAACAAAATGACATTTTTTCATGAACACATTTAAAAAAACCCGTCATATTCATTATGCAGGCAACCTTTCACTCCCCTTGTTACAATCCAGAAAAAGACAGTCCACATCGTAACTAAAACTGACCACATCTTCGCCTTATACCCCGACAGGTCCTTTGGGAACCTGGGAACGTTTTTGTTATTCATTCAAAACACGGACATATTTGCATATATGACTAAAGCCTTTACTGTAACCATTTTCAGTCTGCTAGCGTTTTGCTCTAGTAACACTATACATTGATGTGAACAAGGGCGCAGATTCACAAAGTGGCGCACGACATTTTTATCGTACGATATTTTGTACGTTACTTTACCGTAGCATTGTCCCACATGTGTGATTATCGTACATGTACGACGTCTTTGTGAAACTGGTCCGAGGTAGGTAAATCATAAATGACAAAAGTTCCAGTGGTTCTGGGCGTTTCTGGAGCAGCTAATTTCCTGTTGTTTTCTTAATACAAGGCATCCCTCTAATGGTCACACAATCGCCATGGTAGTAATGTAAATAGTATCAATCTCCCTTGATATCAGTTTTAAACGCGCTAAACCATACAAAGCCGTCTCGTTGACACCTGAATAAGCAAAAAGGGAATAACAGCTGGTAGTGCTCTTACTTGTTTTATTGCTCCAATTATCCAATTAATTTTTACAGGTATTCGGTCACAGTGTAAATACACCGCCATTTTTTGGACACTTACAGACTTTACGGTATAAAGATTTGCAATGAATATTGTTATTAATGTACACAGCTCTGCAGGGGAATCTTTTTATACTGTGGAAAAAAGGAAGATCATAAAACAATGTATACATTGACTTAATGGGTAACTAATTTTTCTTCTTATGTCCCACAATGGGCCATTCTCGTCCTCTTTCCAGGTTCTTTATGGTTTCTTTTGGTTTATGTGTACTTTTGCATGCCATTGTCTCTCAACAAGGACAGCTCAATAGGTAGAGCTTGCCAATTTCTTTGTTATAATTCCATGGACTGATTCTTTATCTTTTGAAAAGGTGTTTCCGTTGTCGGAAATGTCTCTTGGTTTCTACTCATAAATTGTCCAATTTATGAAAAGGAATTTCTTCCACTGGGCAGTCAAACATGACGGCATATTGACACTGTCGACAAATTCGTCTGATGACAGTCCCAGTAGATTGCTATAGACGACTGTCTGGATTGTAGACAGGTAATAAACAGGGTGATAGACAGGACAAGCTTAGTCCAAACCAGTTAGCCCGATAGTCGTCCGACTTACAAGAACTTAGGTGGCTCTAGTTCGGCAGATTCTATCCGATGTTTTATGGTAGACCAGTGCAAGGAGGAATGACCTCATGTAGCATACTGGAATGACGGGACTGACGGATTAGATTTCAGGGTGCAGGTTCAATTCTTGTTCTGGTCATTTGATTTAGGGAAAGGAAACTTGCGATGTTGTTTCGATTACTTCCGTTGTTTATCTATTTGACTGGGTGTTTAACGCCGCACTGGGGATCTTTGCTCAAATAACTGATCAAATTTCCGACATGTCACTGAATGTGGCTTTAAGAGATTATACCTCAGATTTTGAGCGCAAAAAAATTATCCGCGCAATTCCAGTGGATTTTTAGTTTTATTTTAGAATAACCGGAATAATTATCCTTCATTCAAAATTTCTCATAAATTACGTAAAATTTATTATGTGAGTCGCTTCATGACTTTTTTTAATTCAAATGTTTAAAAGTTTCGAATCATATTACTACTATAAACAGTACAGGTCAGAGTCTGACATTTTCTGAAAGGTATGAAGACGACCAATTCTTCGAATATAGACAAAATCTTATTTGATCAGCGAGTATGGATTTTTCGCACAATTTTTTTAGGTATAGCCTCTTTAACGCTACCCGACATTCTGATATTCACGTACGACGTCGGTTGAAGGTTGGAAGAAGTGTTCCTCAACAAACATATATAACCAGCTTTTATTTAAACGCCATTGATGGCGATAGCTTTACATACCTAATATGTCAGTTGTGACCAACACATTCGCTGAATAGAATCTGTCACATCTTCTACATTTAGATAACAATTATATGACAGCTGCAGTAAACATTGCCAATAGAGAAGGGGCTAGAGCGAACTCTTTATGTGCTAAAGGTAGAAAACGTCCTCCTATTCAATGTTACCTGTCTGAAATGTTAAGCAACTATTTTTAATTACATATACTATGGCGCCTGAAAAACGTTTTGCCAAAAATTATTTAGAGTAGACTAACGAAGGAGAAAATTGAAAAGCTAGGTGTTCGTCACCATCAGAAGTTCTTGGAGGTAAAGTGTGTCATTTGTGCCTCCGAAACACGGCTAGACAGGTGATCAGTCAACTGAGAAAAAATAGTTTTCTAGCATTTTTTTCAAGCCACATGATACAATAGGATTTTTTGTCGTTTGTATATTGCTACAAGTAGTTAGTGTTGTACTCTGTTCATCACTAACAATATATTCTAAATTTAAAAAGAAAGTTCACATGTAGAGAGATTTAAAATGCGCATCCAAGTAACAGCAAGTAAGTTAGTGTAATAGATTAAGCTCCATAGAAAACATATTGTCCATATGTGTATAATAACACAAGACGAATAAAATGTCCAGTATCTATATGTAAATGAGGTGCCCGTTCTCTGTGATTGTAACGTTCTCCACATCTCTAAACTGTTTATTTTTTAAGCTCGGGAAAAGTGCGACAATCTCATGACTAACGAGGCTGGGCCCCATCATCAGATATGACATTTCCGGTTTCTGATCACGTCGGTATCTGATTGGACGCAAACATAACGGAAACATTAATGCGGTCAGATCAGAATTACGTGGTAGCCTCATCAGTTATGACCATATTATGTAACTGAACGGGAAACCTGCCGAGATAGATGCAGTGCAATTTCAACAGAGCTTCTCTGTGCTCTTTAAAAGATCATCTAAATTTGAAACTTTGCCAAGAAATGTGTGTTTTTAGGAAGAATGTATGGAATTTCAGCCAAAGATTTATTTCATTCAAGGTTATAAGGTTAAATAGGGTTATCGCTGCCAAGAAGGACGAGCTTTTTTAATAATAAATTTAAGGAATTTATTCCCAAAGATTTATTCCGAAAGTTTGAACTAAATTTTCTGCTGAAAATGGTGATACAGAATAGACATGGTAAAGATTGACAATACCAATATTCTGAGGGTTGGAGGACTTCTCATGTGCATTCAACATGCGTTATATAGGCTTTTACAAAGTTGGAAGTTAAATTGAAAAGTATAGTACGGATTCATAAATTTAAAAATAAGAAAATTAACCAACTAAGAACACATATTAACAATGTAGTTGCTGTCTTTATTGTGTAAGTTATTCTTTGTCATAAGTTGTTTTGAACTGAGTTACGTGTATAGCTACATGTACTCCGTTACTTCATGTTTTAGAAACACAGCCGGGCTACAGTTAAGACTTAGTGTAGATAAAAGAAAACAAATTACCACAAAAAGAGTTTTGTGTGATGGCCAAGAAGGACTAATTTTGCTTCATGCGACAATGGAGCGATGTAGCGATATATGGTGATCGAGCACTGTGTAAGGAATGTTGAAGAACGACCAAGTGATGAAGAGAGAAAGAGATGATGTTATGAATGGAAATGCTAATCCGTAGGCTTGCTTCATGACCACATAGCTTCATCAACCCCTTCACCCCATCATTCCATCGCTTCATCAAAACATAGCCTGATTATATTCCCGATACCACTATCGCCCCATCGTCTCATTGTGTTGGCATGAGTGAAGAAAATAGCGATTGTCCATCATAGTTGGCGAGCATCCAAGTTTTACCAGGCATATCTTGGCAACAGTGCAGATAAAATGATGGCGTGTAATTCTAGCGTACACCTAACATAAAATTTAACATAAACATTTCAAATGTTTACCTGCGGTTATTTGACACTTGAAGACGTCACAAGAGTGCGTCAGACGGGTATATTTTAATATGTAGTGGAAGGATGTGGAGAAAGCTATTTTTCTATCACGTAATAAGAAAACTGTCACTGTGTTCAATAATAGCTAGGGGATAACTCTCAAGTGTCACCATTTATACGTGTTTGCTATTTCAATGGTGCAAGGTAAGGAAAGTTTTCTGGAAATTAGCCTTTTGCCGAGAAACAAGGTTTATGGGGCAATGTATCAGGGATTTCTCGCCCCTTGAGGCTGTAATCCACATAATTATCAGTAGTTTATTGCATCTGTGTTCGGATGTTGATGAAATGAAGTAGAAACTGTGTCATTTGCGTGTATATATGGGTTGAGATTGTCTTAATAAAACAGTGCTTTCATTTCATACCGGGGATATGTGTGGCTAATAAAATATATCGATTCAACGCTGCTAAGTTTGTTGCACACAGGTGATAAATTGTTAAGTAGACCTGATTTTAGCGAAAGATCAAGGGTAAACAAGGAGAGAAAGCTGCGCCTGTAATGAAGTTTCTTTTTGCTTACCTGATGTTTACGCCATACTCAAGAATATTTCATTTATACAACGGCGGTCAGCATTATGGTGGGAGGAAATGGGGCAAAGCGCAGGGAAAACCCACAATCACCCGCAGGTTACTGGTAAAATTTCCCACGCCACGCCCCTCTATGACCATTATCTGTAATTTCATGTGATCATGTTATACCTATTACAAACAAACGAACCGTACATTGGTAAGAATTAAATGATATCCATTTTTTGTAACACTGACAAACCGGCAATGACGTTTCCAAGTTTTAATATATATCTGGCATGAAATATCAGACAGACTCGTCACTGCACTCGGCCTTTTCCCCGAGAGGGCTAGCATACCTTGTACTTACCTTCATGTGATTGCAAGTACCAAGACTTGTTGCCGTCATATTTCTGTGAGCAAGGTACAAAAAGCAAGCGTGGAAAATGACTTTTCAGCATAATACTTTTGTGGATGTTAGTTTTACTGACAGAATGTTCCGCTTATTTACTATGCGTCTGCGCTGTTTTATATGCCTTAGATTTTCTACTACCGTTTATCTGCAGCGTAGCTCAGTCACACTGATCGATGTACTGCAGTAAAACGTATTCCTGAACCCATTTGTTCTTCGACATTTGTGAAAGGTTGAATGCTTGAACTATTCGACAGTCGTGAAAAGTTCCGTGCTTGAACTGTTGGACAGCTGTGTAATCTTGTATACTTGAACTGTTGGACAGTTGTGTAACCTTGTATACTTGAACTTTTGGACAGCTGTGTAACCTTGTATACTTGAACTTTTGGACAGCTGTGTAACCTTGTATACTTGAACTGTTGGATAGTTGTGTAATCTTGTATACTTGAAATGTTGGACAGCTGTGTAACCTTGTATACTTGAACTTTTGGACAGCTGTGTAACCTTGTATACTTGAACTGTTGGACAGCTGTGTAACCTTGTATACTTGAACTGTTGGACAGTTGTGTAATCTTGTATACTTGAGATGTTGGACAGCTGTGTAACCTTTTATACTTGAACTGTTTGGGCAGTTGTGTAACCTTGTATACATGAACTGTTGGACAGCTGTGTAACCTTTTATACTTGAACTGTTTGGGAAGTTGTGTAATCTTGTATACTTGAACTGTTGGACAGCTGTATAACCTTGTATACTTGAACTGTTGGACAGTTGTGTAACCTTGTATACTTGAACTGTTGGACAGTTGTGTTACCTTGTATACTTGAACTGTTGGACAGTTGTGTAACCTTGTATACTTGAACTGTTGGACAATTGTGTAATCTTGTATACTTGAGATGTTGGACAGCTGTGTAACCTTGCATTCTTGAACTGTTGGACAGCTGTATAACCTTGTATACTTGAACTGTTGGACAGTTGTGTAATCTTGTATACTTGAACTGTTGGACATTTGTGTAACCTTGTATACTTGAACTGTTGGATAGTTGTGTAACCTTGCATACTTGAACTGTTGGACAATTGTGTAATCTTGTATACTTGAACTTTTGGACAGCTGTGTAACCTTGTATGCTTGAACTGTTTGGGCAGTTGTGTAACCTTGTATACTTGAACTGTTGGACAGCTGTGTAACCTTGTATACTTGAACTTTTGGACAGTTGTGTAACCTTGTATACTTGAACTGTTGGACAGTTGTGTAACCTTGTATACTTGAACTTTTGGACAGCTGTGTAACCTTGTATACTTGAACTGTTGGACATTTGTGTAACCTTGTATACTTGAACTGTTGGACAGTTGTGTAACCTTGTATACTTGAACTGTTGGACAGTTGTGTAACCTTGTATACTTGAACTGCTGGACAGCTGTGTAACCTTGTATACTTGAACTGTTGGACAGCTGTGTAACGTTGTATACTTGAACTGTTGGACAGCTGTGTGACGTTGTATACTTGAACTGTTTGGGCAGTTATAAATCTTTGGATGCTTGAAATGATTTTTCATTGGCCAGTTATGAAACGTTATATGCTTCGACTGGCTGGTTGTTGGGCAGTCCTAAGGTCTTCACAGTGGTAGTTACTACACTGCCCGTCGTAACGACATCTCCTAGTGCATGTACCAATTAAGTTAAACCCTATCAGATATTATTTATGTGGCGAGTCCACAACTCCTAGTCTATAACGGTGTAAGAGAACCACAATCGGAGAGTAAAAATGAGAAACAACTGGCTTGTTTATATCTCAGATCAGCGATAGGCCCTACTCAAGATCAAACAAAGAATCACCTAGGCGCTTGAATAAGTTCAATACATATACCTGAACAAAATAGACAAATAATAAACTCTTAACAACATATAACACACTACAAACAATTACAAATATATATACAAAGTATCCTACAGCGTCTAAATCCCGATGGAATATTCCGAATTCCAGAGGCGAGTCAGTCCACGTAAATACAGAATCTACAGTTAAGATGAATTCCTCAATCTACGAATGACAGTCCGATAAGTTGTTTATTCCCCAACTGCCTGTGAATGTGTAACTTCTCCGGGCGGATGGGTTGACAGTGGCGTTCGTGATGCCGGGCTGTCGATGTAAGTTTCCTCGGAAATATACACAAACTCACTACCAGGGTAAATTTGGATGATATGTAGCCAATGGCACAAAGAGATAATGGGCAATACAAGCCCCAAAAAAAGCGTCTCCAAAAATAGCAAGAGGCGAAACACAAGCTCAAAAAGTGCTCCGTATAGAAAATGGAGTATAAATGACGACTGTCGAATGGCTTGAAAGCCGATAATGATAACAATGATGATGCTACGTTGACGAAACAAACAGTGACGTAGTTGAATAAATTGTTTGCGATTGCGAGAACAGAAATCAAACATGTTTAGGTAAGAAAACTGAATGTTCAACCTCTGTTGCAAAGATAATTATAAATATGCGATAAGTGTGATTTTCAGTGAATTATAAGCTGGTAACTTTTAGCTTTGTTTATAAGGTAATAGAGTTTGGTTTTAAAATAGATTTTTATACATCAAAATATAGCTATGATTAGAACACCAGAGAATGAATAGTGTTTACTTTTGGTGTTTGTACACTTATGAAGTGACCAAACATTTTACAAAAGAAAATTTGAATGTGAAGTTTAACATACACTATTATGATAGGCAGTATATTTAAATATATTTCCTCAGAGGACCCCAGAGGATCAAAACCTAACTCTTCCCTGTCCCTGTCCCTGCCTAATTGAAATATTCTTATTCAAATACATATACAAGCATATTACATAAACCCCAATCACTCACTCACTCACTCACTCAACCAAAACCAACGATGGCAATAAAAATGAAAAGGTTTCAGACATTTCCATACATTCGTTAATTTATTTATGTATTTATTTGATCGGTGCTTTACGCCGTACTCAGGATCATTTCACTTATGCGGGGGCGCGGGTTGTGGTTGTGTATACCATACAATGATTGTTGGACAGGTGAGAAACGTTGTGTCCTGGACAGGTTGATTGATGGACAATTGTGAAATCTTGTAAGCGTGTCCACAGAGTGTCCTTTTGGCAAGATTTGTATGTTTTATTTATTTCCCAGGTTAAAAGTCATATCTGTTTCGTGGTTCTAGTAAGTTCCATCCACGATATGAAAAACTACCATAAAAACCAAAAACAGTATTTACTGCACTGTCTGTCATAACAACTCTGCTTGTACTAAGATGACAATGGCGCACTGACAGATAGCATAAGTGCGAGTAGCCCACAGTCTAATGTCTACTGTTGTATTGACTTCACCAAACTGACGTTGTTGCAATGGTGGAGAAAAACACAGAGCTTAGTGAAGTGCCTGCCAAACTTCTGCGACCGAAAGCTGGATTCGAACACGCCATCTCGCTGATTGTTCTTTAACGCCATATAGTTTCACTCATACAGATATAGTCCTTGTAACTTTATAACACCGATTATAACAGCGACAAGTCACCTACTGACTTCAGCCAGAACACTGGCCAGTCTGGGGCCTAAATGTGATGCAGGCTTGCACTCCATTTGAGTTGAAAACAGCGCAAAGGCCCTTAATACTTAGTTAAACTAAGAACTAAGGGACCCTAACAGAGTCAGAGCTTTACTGCTCATTAAATAATAAGCCTTATTTTGCAAATTTCGACAGGAATTTTGTTAGGCATAACCTGTACAATGGCCGATTCTGTCTAGCAAATTGAGAAAGCCCCACTCTTTGCCTGAGTTTACAACGATGCTTGTGTTTTGCAGGCTTCTAATTGCCTTATGAAAGAACATCTGGTGAAAACAAAACATCGAGTTAACCATAATGAAAACTGTTAACAAAAAAATCAGGTAGGTATAGACCCCTGAACAAGTGGCACTCAACATTTTTGCACCGTGTTCCTCCTTCACTACACACTTGGAACATTTGTTCATATTCACAAAGTACCCCAGCTGAGGTAAAATATGCGACTCTTTACATTAACTTCTTATGCACACGAACGTATTAATTATATTAAACAGAATTACATAAAACATATTAATTCATTGCTGTGCAGGAATAATGCATAGTTTGCAAATTATAAAGTACCATCATATTTTGCATTCAGTAACGTATCTGTGGACTTTGTGCTGGAATCCTGATAGATGAATACAGGCTTGCTCACACCTGACCTTACTGGACATGAGTCACTGGTTTGAACTGAGATAACCACTACAGAGACCATACATGATATATTTCCAGTAAGACATATTTACAGTATGAAATTCTTCCTGTCGAGTGTTAATTTTCAAAGTGCTATTGATTTAATTACTGCTGCTTATAGTTTCATACATCCATGTAATTCAATTACAAGTTGTGGACAGAGAAGGTTCGCTCGGTTCCACGATCGTAACCGTGTTAGATGAGATGTCCCTTGAGGTAAAGATCTGCTGCCAGATGAATGGTCCCGCCATTCAGATAATAATCGAATAGTAATAATCGAATAAAAATCGAAACTTCCAGATTCCACATTTGTGCTGCTGTATATACCTGTACGTGGACATTTACTCTAGGGCCAGGAACCTCTGTCAGTGTACACTATATCCTTTGCGCTAGTAGTCTTAAGCGTGGCCTACTTGTTAAACTTGTCACACAAATACCAGACCATTAGAAGGAACACATCGATTAATAAGGCGCACATCACCATGACACTGAGGGCAGTCGCCGTTTATGTTAGGCACCATACATGATTTGTCCTTAATATCAGGGAATCTAATCTAGTGTTTTACTGCTATTCGTACAATCATTGTATGACATATGCTGTTGAACAGCTGGATGCAGGACCTGTTGTTAAGAACAAGCACCTTCCATGTGTTTAAGACAAATGCTCTGGATGGTGCACCTGTAGGTCTTAACAGGAAATCAAACATCCAGTGGCAGTTTACGTTGCTTGGTCGCAAAATTTGATCACTCAAAAATGAAACTAAATCGTATCTAGTTCCCAGAGGTTATATCGAACATCGGGCGTTTTATTATTTTCTTGCCGGTCAGATATGTTGTTCCAAAGCGATGTTTAACAAAATTAATACAGATTATTGATGAAAATGTGGTGAGTTTATTTTCGTCGATGAACGAATTAATTCTCAGTGAGGATAACGCTTTCTGTTTCACCAAACAGAACGTTTAAAACACTGCTTGGAGACTGCAAATTTAAAACACATATCATCATAGAATTTACTATATCTTACTAGGACTCTGGAACCAAAATGACTTTTTGCTCTGAACATCAACATATTTTTTTTTCAAAACTCGTAAAAATGAGTGTAGTTGCAGGTGTCGTATTATGGAAATGACTAGAATTTACTCTAGTGGGAAGATAAAAATATTTTAGGGTTTTTTGTCTTAACCATTTTACCTCAGTTTTAAGCAAATGATTGCTGTCCATTTCGAATGTTTAAGCTATGGTATTTCTTCTGTATACATGCATGCAGCAACTTTTCTTATTGAACTGTGAAAAAACAGAGCCCACATAGTAAGTAAGATTGCCCAAATCCTCGCCATTCCCGCACGGGTCCTTTGGGAGTCTTGGTACGTTTTTGTTATTCACTCTGTCAAAACACGGCTAAATTTGCATAGTTCAAACACCTTCGCTTTACACATCTTCATTCTGCTAGCGTTTTGTTCTAGTACCGGTATACAATGATGTGAAATAGGCAGGTAAATCAAAGTTTCCAAAAGTCTCGATGGCCGCAAGACCGTTTGAGAGAACCAGAAGCTAATTTCCTGTTGACTTCCTAATACCAAGTACTCCACGAATGGTCGCATGGTTGCCTGGGCAGTAAGATAAATACTAGTAGTAGTGATCTCCCTCGATATCAGTCGAAAACGCATTAAACTACAAACCTGTATCGATGACCTCTGGATGAGCAAACTTGATTTATTGTGCAGATTATCTGTGAATTAGAGATCCAGTCACAGTGTAAAAACACTTACGGACATTTTCATGATATATACATTTCCAACGAACAGTGATATTAATGTATACTGCAAGAGTATTTTTTTACAGGTTGGAAATAAACGTAGGAAGTAAATAGCACACACAATGGCTTTATGGGTAACAAATGTTACTTCTTCAGGGGCTTTATTTCTATTTTCTTTTCGTAGTAAATACTAAAATGAACCTAACTCAATAGACTTCGGCAATGCGATATTTGCTTCTTACTATGTTTTCCAAGCTCAGCTGAAAACATTTTGTTAATGTTGAAATATCCATCAGATTAGCATTACAAACTGGACGTTTTTGGTAAACCAGAGTGACTAATCTGCAAGAAACTCGACTGACTCGATTTAGGTACGTCTATATTTGACTCTGACTACGTATTTCTTGCTAAGCTGAAAACATTTTGTGAATGCCTAGACATTGGTCAAGATAAAAGATATGATCAGAGATCAGCTCTACACACTGTATGCTTCTGGTAAACCTGTGTAACTAATCTCCATAGTTTAAAACTACGAAGGCATTAAACCCCTTCCTCACCATGTCATCAAAAACAGTTCAGCAGATAGAGCTTAAATTGTCATTTCCTTTGATATAGTTCGGATCCATGATGATGCTGTATCTCATGAAAGTCTTTCCGATGTCGGAAATGTCAATCGTCTGATTTACGAAAAGTACGTTATTCCGCTGGGCCATCTCAGTCGCCACAGCCCTCTGACAACACTCCCAATTGACTGTTATAGGCGACTGTCTGGATTTTACAGAACTAGCTTAGTCCAAGCACGTTAGCCCGAGAGTCGTCCGACTCACAGCAGCTTAGGTGAGTTAGTCCGCCAGATTCCGTGCGATGTTTCATGTGACACCAATGGCAGCAGAAAAAACACATTCAGCGTACTGGAAAGACCGAAATGATCGAAGGGTTTCCGGGGTTACGTTCAATCCTGATTTTGGTCATTAAATTAAGATAAGAAACTTAAAGTGTTAGTTATTTCGATTACATCCGTCATTTATCTATTTGACAACCTTTGTTTGGAGCATGAATGAATGAATGAATGAATTGATTTTTGGCAAATTAAGTTCTTGATCAGTGCAAGTTCAATCACATGTTTTTCCTTTTCGAATAGCCCAAATAATTATATTTTACAAAATACCAGCCTCGTCTTTGCATATGCTAATTCAAGAGAGGCAATAGAGTTGAAACATTTTATAACGCGTGTGGGTTTGTAACTTCTACAAATTTTAAAATTATTTACACACTTTTGAAAAAATTTTCCCAAAACCGTGAAAGCGGGCAAATATCGATGTTTTCCTTTTCGAGTCTGGGATTGAACAAGCGCTTCGTGTTTTTATGGCGATGGTAAAACGTGTCACCGTATCGGGTTTACTGTCTAAACAGTGCACCTAAGCAAAGGCATGGTCAATAGCACAACATGGAATGCATGACAATTGCAGTTCATGCATGCATCAAATATTCATATAAAACACTGTATATAGTTTAATTACATGTAATTAGAACAAAAGAAAACATTTTAAACTAACTGAATGAATTTGGCTTAAAATATTCCAACAATAAACGATGAAACTCTTCTCGATTAGATGCATAGATCCTGTATGTATTACCCATTACAATTTGAGGACAGAGCCCAAAATCGATTTGTTCATCAGGCCGGGCTCCTGAATATAGTAGCTCCTTCAAACAGTCATGAAGATAATTTTAAAAAATCTCATTTATCTTAATGCTATGTAGGTTTACAGAATCAGTGCCAGAGCAAGCTGGAAAGATAATCATTATGACCTGTTATTTAAATGCCGTCCAAGACGAAAATGCTTTACATCTCTAATATGTCAACTTCAGTTCTACCATTGATGATTCTCGTGCATTCCTGAGTACGTCATGCAGGCATGGCTGAGCAGAAATTTTAGCCAGAACTTTAGTTTCATGAATATGAACATTCCAAAAGGTTCATGCAGCACATTGGAGTCGCCCTCATCCCCACAATGGCGTCGCCCATATTCCATAATGGGCTCATTGACACCTTCTACATAACGGCTAAAAGACGTCAGCGGTAAACATTGCCATTATGTGAGTTTTGCATTAGAACTAGAATTCGTCTGACATGGGCGTCTGGAATAAGATTTTGCAAAAATTAATTTGGAGTAGATCAAGGACTTTTTAAAAAATCAGGAGCTGAGCGATTGTCAATTTCAGAAAATCTTGAAACAAAATTCACTAAATTAAAAATCCACATAATGCCGTGGGACCTTTGTTTACCTTCAGCAGAGTTCCATCTCACCTCCCCCCTTTTACCCCTTACTACTTACATATCGCTAGTTCATACAGTACTGTCCATATCCAGTTAGAACATACTTAAAACAAGAAAAGAAATTTCAGTTGTGGAAAGATTTAAAATTAACCCCAAGTACAAACAAATAAGTTAAAGTCATAGATTAACCTCTGTAGGCGACATATAGTCCATGTATGTATAATAACATAAAACGAACAAGATGTTCATTATCTATATGTAAGTGACATTTCTCCATCCTCTCTTATTGTAACGTCCTCCATATCTGACTAACAACACTGTGCCTCACAATCATATGTGACATTTCTGGCTTCTGATCACCTCGCTATCTGATTGGACGTAAACATACCGGATAGAATATCCATGAGGTCAGATCATAATTACAGAGTATTCTCATCAGTTGTGACAGTATTATGTAACTGAACGGGAGCCCTACCCAGATAGACGTAGGGTAATTCTCTCTGAGCTTTAAGAAGTGATCTAAATTTGAAGCCTTGCCAGGAAAAGTGTATTTTTTTTTGTATGAAGCGCTAGACACGATTTATTCTCTTCAAGGTTATTAGGTTATAAAATGTATCGCTGCCATGATGTACAATGTTTTTATGTACAAATGTAAGGAACTTATTCCTGAAGATTTATACCGAAACTTTTAACTAAATCTTACACTGGTAATTGTGCCACAGAATAGATGCTTAAGACTGATGCTTTTTACGTATTTTTAAGTTCCTTTATGTAAGCTTTAACAATGCTGAATTAAAAATTATATTTTTGATTCATAAATATGTAAAGCAGCAATCAAAGGAACATATATTAATACCCATCGCCAGTATATTGTCGCTGTCTTTATTATTTATATTATTCTCCATTATAAGTTGTTCTGCACTAACTTACCTGTACAGCTGTGTATATGACGTTTTATCGTGTTCAAAGGACAAAATTTGGGTAGAATAGAGACATTGTGTAGATAAAAAACAAAAAACAAAAACAAACAAGAAAACCTAGTTTGTGTGTTATGGCCGAAAAGTGCATTTTGTGCGACAATGGAGTGATGAAGCGATATATGGTGATGGAGCGAGGGGACGATGAGGTGGAGAACGATGAGGAGTTATGGTTGGAAATGCTCCAAGCCCCCAACTTTTCATTAGTCCATGGCCGTATTGTTCCATCGCTCCATCCTTCCATCGCTACATGTACACACAGCTCTAGCACCACATACCACGATCACACCGTGTTTCCGGCAATACCATCGACATATCGCCTCACCGTGTTGGCTTGAGTAGAGAAGACAGCTATTGACTTTCCAGCCTATCATAGTTACCATGTAAGTTTCACCTCACACATTACTGCAACAGTCCGGATAGAATGATATCGTACAATTTCAGCTTACACATGGCATAGGTATACATAACAAACACTTGAAGACGTCACAAGATTACGCAGACGGGTATATTTTAATATGTGGTGGACGGATGTGGTAATCTGTTTTTATGCCAGACTTAGGTAGCGCACACATACGGAGAATTTTTTGATTGGTCGATAAAAAGGCCATTTATTGAAATGATTCAGATAAAGGGGGTATTTATAACTGAATAAGTGCCTTGACAGGTTAAGTTAGGCCATGCACCCCTTTCATAATACAAAAGTAAGACTTCACTCTACTTAAGCAAAAGGTGGAAGTTTATGAATAGGTGAGAGAAATCTATTCTAAAAGCTGAGCAAAGAGTGGGTGGGTATTTACGGATGTTCAGATTTTTACGTCTTCACGCTCCGGAGTGAGATGAGGGAGGTGATCCTTATCACGTCTGGATAGTTTCCCTTTTAGCCAGATTCAGGTAGAGGTCAGAGAGGAGCTCGTTTTGCAACATACTTTAAAGAATTTTCATTGGTTGATAAATTATCTTTTAATTGTTGATGTCATTTATTGAAAATGATGGAATGATGCAGATAATGGGGACATTCCATAGAATAACAGGGTAAGTGTTATAACCCCACCCGAAGTCTCTGACCTATTCTGTGTAGGGCAATACAGAAGATTCACCCTCGGCCCAACCTAGGACATCTGCACAATAAATTCGCCGCCTTAAAGAACTAAAACCAGGAGAAGGTGCAGCTCTTGCTAAACACATTCAACTTGGTAAAGATAGCCCAAGCTCAGCCTGTCCGAGAGAAGTCTGTTGCAAAAGAATACATGACATGTATCAGAAAACATCAGGAAATACGGCACATTATGTTGTCAATCTGTATACTTATGAACAGATGAAACAGTACATTCAATATTCCAAAAATATTAATGCGAATATATTTCCGGAAAGCATCTGATTTCCATCTTGCAATGCGGAACTATGTCCTTCATGGTTTGTGGAATCCAGACCATCAAAATCCAGTATACAGTTTAAGGTGAGAGAACCGCCAGGCAACGGAAATAAAGTGCCAGTTGTATGACGAGATAGCCGAAGATATTGTTTCAGGGCACGCACAAGGCACATGGATGGATTGTTTACTTTACCTATATTAATATGAACTGGTTTAAGGTCACTGTTTTTGAAGTGAGTAATAGTGACAGTCAAGTCCTGAGAATCAGAGTTGAGAGACATTGACAACGAATAGTATCGTTCCTACCTTTGTTAGCTTTGGAGACTGTAAGTTCACCTCTCCCCAAGAAGCAATGGAATGCCAGTAAAACAGTGATTTGAATGTACATCTAATGAAAAACGATGGTGTTACACAAGGGAGAGCTAACACCAGTTTCTCCAGAATAGGCAGAGTAATTGGTAAGTAAGAGTCAATTCTCGGTTTTGAACGCTGAACACCCTTCAGGACCTTTTGGACGAGAGAACTATGGGTTGGATCATGCAATCCATCGAGTTGGTGAATGAAACTAATGGCTGAAATGTGCGAGAATGTGATTAAAATAATGAAATAAATCGATTAATTGTACGAGTGTATGATTGAGTGTGTTTAGTGACAGAGGGGCCCTAAGTAGCTGATTTGTTACAGTTTGTAGAACTGAGCTGGAATGTGCACCTGTTCTTTGCACAGCCAAGGTGCGAAATAGAATGCTTCCTGGAAACGGAAACGAGACAAATCGTCAGCTATAGCATTCGTTTTTCCTGGAATGTGTTTGGCTCTGAAGAAAATATTGTCTTTTATGGAAGATAACGCCAGGCGACGGACAAGCTCCATTAGCATTTTTGACTTTGATGTGGTTCGATTAATTATCTCAACCAAAGCAGCGTTGTCCGTCATAAAGACTGTCTTGTGGTTTGCTAACTTTTCACCCCATATCTCCAGAGCCAGGACAATAGGGAAAAACTCACTTATGGTTATGTTGAAATTGATCATGTCAGTTTGCCAGGAGCCTGCAAACCAGTGGTTACCCATAACAGCAGCAAATCCTCCATGTCCTCCAGCAGCATCCGAATACAAACGAATAGAATGAGAAGAAAGCCAATCTGAGTACAAGAAAATAGACTTGCCATTGTATGATTCTAAAAACTTTAAACATGCCCTTATGTCAGCTCTACCTTCAGCTGATAACTTTATGTGACGGTGGAGTACTCTGATGGCCTGGGACAAATCTTGTTAGCGGTGCAAAAATGTTCTCCCTGGTATGATGACTGTTAAGTTAAGGCAACCTATAAGGGACTGGAGATATACTTCTTCGATGTTGATAAGAAGTCAAGGAGGTGTCTGAACTTAACTTATAACTTATCGTGTGGGAGCCTGGCAAGCATGGATGAGGAGTCAATTTCTATGCTATAAGTCTGAATAACTGTTTTTGTGGTCACAGTCTTAGAATGCTTAACTGGGATTTCTAGTGTACAGCATAGCTGGAGAAAGTGGTTTAAATCTTCAGAGCATTATGAAGAGTTTGGTAGCCCAACAAAAAAGTAGTCATCTATGAGATGGGAAAAGCCACAGGCTATTCATGACCCACAGAAAATGAGAGACTCAAAAATCTTACAAGATGCAGAAGCATCGATTGGCAAAGGTCGGCCATAGTAACATATTCCCTTCCATTTAAAGCCTAAAAATCTTATAAGAGGGCCCGATACTATACTCTGCCCAATTGTACCTCAGTTCTTAATTTCATGGACACAAATTCTGTTTGTAGCAAGGCTGATTTGTGATTAGCACAGTTAATCCTGCCTATTAACTCACATTCAAACCCTAGTATAAACCCAAATGTAAACCCATCTAAAAAACAAGAAGCCAGAGTTGAGTCATGACCTTGTAGAAACCAGAAAGGACGGCTGATATTAACATGAGTAGGCAGGGCACATGTCTTATTGGGGCTTGGGTTTACTACACTGGGACAATAAGTGTTTGTTTGTGCACCCTTTGATCTGGCACTTTCCAAATGTGAGAAATTTCCAGCAAAAGCCATACTGGTACGGGTTGGAAGGGTTTCGTTTTTTTTGTTTTGAAAGAAATGGCTGTGTTTTGCAATACTGCTAGTGATGCCAGAAAAATTGTATACAAACGGTTGTCTTCATCAACACAGAAAATCCGCAGTCAACCACGTGCATATTTACTGATGTCAGAGTTCAGATGTTTACGTCTTCACGCTCTGATGTCAGTTGAGGAAGGTGACCGTTCAGAGAAGGCACATTGCTTAAAACCTGCCGTTACCATAACGATCTCGCAACACAGGTCAGTCATGTCTCAATCAGGAGTGAAACACCACCGCGATCATGGCTGCAATGAACTCAACCCAATGAACTTTTGAAAAGGGAGATAATTCACTGACATAAAATAGACTATCCTTATTACATCTGGATAGTCTCCCTTTTCCATCACGTAACGA
The DNA here is from genome assembly GCF_032854445.1 of Liolophura sinensis. NCBI lineage: Eukaryota > Metazoa > Mollusca > Polyplacophora > Chitonida > Chitonidae > Liolophura > Liolophura sinensis. Next base: position 13,945,270 of record NC_088302.1, read on the forward strand.
CAACACCATTTCTGGCATAACTGTATAAAATAAATAGCTAGGGGATAACACTCAAGTGTCAGCATTTATACACATTTTCCATTTTATTGAGGGATGTATGGAGAGATGTGTTTAGTGCCTTTTGACTGAAGTGATGCTCTATGACGTAATAAGCAGCATTCGCATTTCGGGACACGCGCCACTACTCTCGCCACAACAGAAAAACCGTGATCAAATAATATATTAGTACCCATTCGCGGACAGTGTCTTTTGAAATTTCTGCTTTTCACGGCCAATAAAATGGCAAGTTTCAAAGTAAGACTTTTTACTTGGTGTTTTCAGTTCCTCCGTTGTTTTAACTATAAGTTACTGCGAATGGCGACAAGATTTCCAATGCAGAATTTGAATGAAATAGATATTTAATGTAGCCAGAAAGCTGCCGCTGGGTTAAAACATAGGCTGTTAAGTAAACATTAGCACCCAGCTCTCGTGTAATGCGAGATCCCGCGACATTTCTGCTAAAGAAATGGCGGCCTTCTGAAATGCGATAGTGACTTATATCTAAGGAATTCTCCCGCCTCACGAAGCAATATTCACCAGGCGTTCCATATATTGCATCTATTTCGTCGTTCGAAGAAGAGAACTAGAAACTGTGTCAGCTCTGGGTTGAGACCATTATAATCAAACGATAACAGTTCTAGTACTTCATATCGGGTAAACGTTGCATGTGTAGTTAATCAGCTATGTAAATTCCTTCACGTTAATTTAGCCCGGATTAGTGAAACATTAAAGGCCAAATGGTAGACAAAGCTGCGCCTTTGATGACGTTTCTTTGGCATACTTACTTTTTTTCTTTTCAGAAGTAGAAAGTGCAAGAAGACGAAAGGATAAAAATAGTGGTCTGAAGATTATGCTGAATATTAAGGTGATTGAACACCTGACCGTCGTGGGAATATAGGCCATATCAGAAAGACGACTTAAGGACCTGGTACGGTAAGGCGGAGTATCAGCCCCAGAGAAGTGCGATAAGAAAGTGTAGAAGTTTGAAATCCGTATCTCTGCCAACGTCTTCACAGTACAGTGAAGTATCGCAGGTTCTGTGGAAAGCAGGTTCTACGTATACGAAGCGTTCAAATCTTTGTGGTCCTTTTTTTTTTTTTGCCAACATACTTTTTGTGTGAGTAAAGATAGAGGCTGTCTTGCATTAAATAAATGTAATCATGAATTAGAATTGTCAAGCTAAGGAATTACGTAACTTTCGGCATATATAGGTCTACCATAATGGTAGTAACACCATAAGTCGTAACGGTCGTAACGGTCGTAACGGTCGTAAGGACACTGCTACAGTACTTCTAGTCGGGTGAGTCGACAATTTCAAGTCAAGAGAGGTAGACCAGGAGGTTCAAATATTAATTTTCACGTTCTGACAAGGGTTCTGACAAAAGGTTCTTATAAGACAGTGGCCTGCTTTTCAGTTGGTATTAATATCTGAAGGCAGCACATTTTAACCTCGTTAGGTGGTTCTACTGAGATGTAGGAATTTCCGCCATTGCAACGTCGAAAATTTTGTATAGTTACGTCTACAATATTACAATATATCAGATTTTACTCTAGCTTCGTGCTGTTTTTCAAACGAACTGTGGAACGAACGTTTGACATCAATAAACTAGGACGAGAGTCCTGCGCCCGTGAGTTATGTGGGTTTCACCGTTACAATATGTGGAGGTTTAGTCGATATTAAATATGTTGGGGGAATCCGTAAAACTTCTTCCCACCTCTAACAAAGCAGTCCAAAGCTTGGAACTCTTTTGTTCTTTCATTTCATACGTCACAATTATAGGCGTATGTGTGCTAATAAAACACATATGAAGTACACAAATATTGCAACGTCATAGAAGAAAACGATGTTTTCTTGGACCATTTGTTTAGCTCGTCCTCGAGTCTCCCATTACTGGCGGGATTAAATTCTAGTTGGAGTGCAATCGGCTGCTGATGTATCCTTAGGTGTATCCTTTACAAATAACCGTAGCGTAATGTCAAAATCAGCGCCTATTCTGTTCAAACGTTAATCGTTGAGAGGCACATGACTCGGTTTGTGACGTCACATAAGATGCTGCGATGACGACACAAAGGGTGACGTTGAAAATCACGTTCAAGTAAAGCTTCCTCAAGCTTTGACATATGCCGTTGTGTAAGCTGTAAGCTGATTGCGATAAGAGAATTTATCGAAAATCAAGGATGTCCTGTTTAGGTAAGTAAACCGAATGTTTTCCCTTGTCGTCAGTTAGTAATAAACATGCCGTAGTCACGGTTTTCAGTGAATTATATGCCGATACCTCTCAGTTTTATTCATGACAAAATATATCGAAATATAACCATGATTAGAAACATCAGAATATGGATAGCGTTTGATTTTGGTGGCTTTCAATTTAGGGAGTAGTCAACTATTTCAGATGTATAATGTGTATATCGAGTTTAATGTAGCACATTATTTTTTATGCAATGTATTTAAATATGTTCTCCTCAGTCATATGCGATATCATGGTACCGGCAACCTCAGAGAATCAAAACGTATTATTTCGATCTCTCTCCCATTAAAATTAGGAAAGTCTTTTAAAACTATTTTGCATAAATATACAAGCATTTTAGATACACCACAAAGCCAGAATCAGGTGAAATAGGATTGTCCATTTCACAGTTTGTAACTTAAAAACATGCGTTTACAAATTACTTACGTGTATATCTATATAAAACATGTATATGGCCACAGGAGTGTTTTCAAAACATAAAAATTAAACGCATTAAAACATTTCTGTTACACATGAAACAATTTGTATTTCACAATCCTTTATTCACATAATGATTTCTTTTACAGGAATAACCAGAGATAAAATCCAGCAGTGGTTCCAGCGTCTGAAAACATGTAAGCTTCCACATTGACCTATATACTTCACAATTCTCGAGTTGTATTGATTTATTTATTTAATTGGTGTTTAGTGCCTTACTCGAGAATATTTCACTTATACGACTGAGGCCAGCATTATGCCAGGAAAACGCGCAGAGCATGAGGGAAACCCGCGATCATTCGCTGTCTAGTCATAATTTCAGTAACAACAGAAGCTGGACCACTGTCTAAAGTACATATTATACTCTGATAACCTATTGGCAACTGGTACCATTTAGTTATCTCTCTTTCTTGAAAAAAGTATAGAAATAACATGAATGGCAACATAATCTGACACGTAGAAGTTTAACACCAGTTAATGTACATGACACCTTACAAAAATTGAATATTGTAACAAATCAGTAAAATATGCCTATGAAAAGAAGTTATTATCAGAGGTCTTTCTGCTTAATTAAATACCATGATTTTACGTTTCATTTGCACCTTGATAGATTTCGTTAAACGCTTAATTTATAAAGTTTATTAGGCTTAAGCTTTTCTGTCCAACCGTAGACTTCCAGACTGACCACGTGCAGGTAGAAATCGTGAGACAGATCCTGAAGCAGGTTCTAGTCTCTGTAGACCAGGTGTATGGCGCCGAACCCGTGCCCATGGAGAAAATCAAAGAGCAGCTCGATAAGTACATAGACCGGAGAGTCGACGAGAAGATTACGGAATTACTCGAGTTTTGCCGAATGGCTGCTGCAGCCGAACGTGAGAACAAATTTGTAATAGAGAGCCACAAGTTATATACAAGTGCAACGCCATCATTAGTGCTTATACATGTACGAAATACAGGAAAAAGTCTAGTGTTTGTGAAAATGTTAATGAAATTTTATAACTAAATATGAAGAATCAAAAGCATTTTTTGCACTTTTAACCAGCCTTAGGATTGAACCCTTGTCTATTGGGATGAGCATAGCGATTATACATTATACATACACCTAGTTATATGTTTATGAGCTATATAGAGCAAATGTAAAACTGCCTTTTCCAGTTGGCTAAATGCCTCTTTCTGTGATACAACTGTTTTTCATGCCCCCCCCCCCCCCCCACCACAACACTTCCCCACATTTGCATAAAATATAAAGCGACATCCTCTGTCGCCATGTTGCAATATTTAGCTGGAATGAAATCAGATGCAAATTACAAGGCCGTATAATTATCACATAAGATTGTCACAGCAAATATAGCATACGTACAAGAGACGAAGATATCTACCTGTAATTACGCCTCATTTCTTTTCTTTTTTAATAATGGGGTAATTTTCCTGCATTTCCGCTAACATCTAGTGCTCTATGTGTGGGTCTCTAAAGGTGTTTGCATGAGGGAAAATGTCTCTGTATATGCGTGATATACTATAGGCCTTATATACATAATGTACTTTACTACTCTATACAATGAACTTTCCAGAAGAGACCTCTGCTAAGGCCAGCGTTGGTCCGTCAGTCAGTGTCCAGTCCACAGACGGATCAGCCAGTGTCCAGTCCACAGACGAGTCAGCCAGTTTCCAGGACTGTTACGGCGATATGGAGGTGAGCGTATACTTGCCACAATATATATGCACCTTTATAAAACTAATACAGGCTATAACCCATCATACATCTGGATCAGAACGGTCTGACAGGGCTGAAAATGTCCAGTATGTCAGTTTTCCATATACATGAAACTTCACTTTTGTAGAAACAGAGGCAGAGCGCAAGACACTTGAGTTTATGGTACACAAATTAAAATGGTGTTTGCTTAGAAAACATTCCACTGATTCTTGAATTTTTAGACGCCGATATATGTTAAATCAGCAAAGGATAATGTGGAAGAAATAAGGACATGGAGTTTAAGGCTTACTATGCCAGTAAATCTGGTATTGAACTGTTCCACATTATTATCAAACGTTCATGAGCGTCTCTATTTATACATGAAATTCCTCTTGGTGACGTAAACGTGGAGGTTCCGGATGATGTCAATGTAGAGACTGAAGGTAAGATTGGCATCATGGCACAACTGATGAAAACATAAATAAATATTTCATAAATGGAAAATAACATTGTCTCGTGTAGATATAGTCAAGATGAGCCAATAGTATTCTGTTAACAAACGCCAAAACATATTAGGCATGTCTTGTTTTGTATATATACAGATACATTTAATTTTTTTTTTCATTTTACAAAATTGATTTAGAGTTAATTCCTTTTTGCTTGCGTTTTAAAACTTTCAGCTCTAAAGGCCAAAAAGAAATCCCTTTTGAAGCGACTTTTCAAGAAGAGCCCCAGACGCTCGAGTGGTGAGGCTGTCACGACTGAGAAAAAGAAGCCTCTGTTGTTCAGGAAGCTCATTAAGCGACTGCCAGTTGTGTAATTATATAACTGACATATAACTAAGTTAACACCTGATTTAAAGGTGTGTATATTTTAAAATGAAAAATTTGAAAGAAAAACGTTTAGAAGCATCTGTATTTCCAACCTGTAAAAGCACATTTTAATATTTCGTTACTCTAACCCTAGTTATTGCATCAATGATTTTTACGCGAACCTAAAGTTTTGATTGCCCCATCGTTTACTTAATTCCGTGTTACATGATAGATACCTGGGTCTGTAGACACTCTTGTACACATGTGATCAGTCATATATTTATTCTCCACTGTGTAAATCATTCTGTCAGAGAGCTGTCACTCAGTTTGATGCCTCAATCTTTTTTTTTTTTTACTGTAAAAACTAAAATGTCCATGATATTTCTGCCAATCCAGTCAATCAGTTTTATCCCATTCAGAATCTATGTCCAGCCAATCTGTCAGTGATTTATCTGCTATTTGAGTCAGTCAGTTTGACCTCTCGACCCCCGTTATAACAACCTATCATGACAGAACACAATCTGCCTGATCGGTGAGTCGGTTTGCCTGTTCAGTAGTTTGCAGCTCAGCTTGAGTCGCCCTGCATGAATCTCTGTCAGTGTTATCGCCCTGCAAAACTGTGAGCAGTGCAGTTTGCCCAATCATGAACTGAGCTGGAATACAGGTAAAGCGGGAATTGGAATATTCAGAGAGACAGAGTGGGATACTTTACTTTGGTGGGTACATACTAGCTCTATACACAGTCCACATGAAACAGACACTAGGTGCCATTCGCATTGAAAAGTTATAACATTAGCAATCTTTGAGACTTGTGATCAGTCATATATTTATTCTCCGTGATGTCTATGTATATTTTTTAGTTAAGATATGTGCATTTGTTTGGTATGTTTATATTACTCTGTTTTTGTGCCCAAGATTTTGTACCTTATGCTGACATGAATTTCATCAACATGTATATAAGCAGAGACTCCCGAAAGGTATAGCTGTAATATCTATAACCATTCATCATATACCCGTTTAACGAATACTGTTCTTGTATCAAGCAAAACAAACCATGACAATAAAGATGAAGGTGCCTGCAGGAAATCCCATGCATTCTGTTCTCTGTAGTCCTCTTGCGTTCAGCGTACGATGGATTGTTAAGCAGTTGTAAAACGTTGTATCGAACAAATTGGTTCTCATACAGTTGTAAAACGTTGTATCGAACAAATTGGTTCTCATACAGTTGTAAAACGTTGTATAGAATAAATTGATTCTCATACATTTGTAAAACGTTGTATCGAATATATTGGTTCTCATACAGTTGTTAAACGTTGTGTCGACAGATTGGTTCTCATACAGTTGTGGAACATTGTATTCCGGCACTGACTGGTTGATAGACAGTTGTGAAATATTGTAAGAATGTTTAGCTATGGATTTTATGCTAAAAATGATGTAAGGGAGTACACACGTGACTATTTGGATTTTTCTTTGACTGATTTAAACCAGGACACAACTTTTTGAAAACAAATCAAAATCCTATCCATGAATTTCTTTTGACCGAGGAACGATAATGGTGTATTATACTATCCCAAAAAAAGAAACGCATAACCCGGTTTTTTGCGGAGGTGATGCAGTCTTTTCAATTATGCATAACTAAATAAGAATTGCTATTCTGCAAATATTTTTTTACACAGATTAAGGAAGGGGTCCATATCTAGACAACAAGGCCATCAACTTGAGGTAAGACACTCACAATGAGTCTCCCCACTTGAGTGGAATGTCAGTATCTGTTGTGACCCACCACGGGCACGAATAACAGTTCTGACACGCCTTGTCATGGACTGGATGAGACGCTGGATAGAGGCCTGGGGAATGTTCTGCCACTCCTCCTGCAAACATGCAACTTGCTCTTGAAGCGTTTGGGGTTGAGGTTGACGTTGGCGTAGACGTCGATCAAGTTCATCCCACAGATGCTCAATTGGGTTAGATCCGGGGAACGGGACGGCCAGGGTAGCACATTTACATTGTTTTCGGCGAGGAAGTCCCTTGTGACACGTGCCGTGTGCGGTCTGGCGTTGTCCTGCTGGAACAACTCCCGCTGAACGTCAATAACAGGTAAGAGGTGTGGCTGCAGGATGGTGTCTCGGTAGCGTACGGCCGTAAGATTTCCCTGAACGTGGACAAGATTTGTACGACCAGTATACGATATTGCTGCCCACATCATCACACTCCCTCCACCAAATCTGTCCACTTGGCGTTCGCAGTTAGGGGCATAACGTTCGTGAGCACGTCTGTAAACCCGGTTTCTACCATCACGTCTCTGCAATAGGAATCTGGACTCATCACTGAACCAAATGCGTCGCCAGTTGCGTAGATTCCATGCAGTCACGTTGTTACAACCATCGGAGGCGATTGGCGCGATGGTGAGGACGCAGCCACGATCCCAACATAGGGCCTCCTGGCTCTCAGTCCATGTTCCCTCAGCCTGTTCCGCACTGTCTGACCTGATATCCTCCTCAGTCCCGGTATGCTGGCTGCTGTGCTTTCAGCTGTAGCACAACGGTCACGCAAATGGAGGACCCTTATGTAGCGATCTTGGGCTGCTGTAGTGACACGTGGTCGACCTGAACGCGGACGGTCATTTGTTGTCCGAGTATTGTTGTAGCGGACAGCAAGCCGTGAAATCGTGCTCTGGCTGACGTGTAGACGCCTAGAAATGGACGATTGGGACTCTCCAGCTTGAAGTCTTCCAATGGCAATATTTCTTGTGACAGTGTCAAGACGTGGCATGTTGAATCAGCTTGAAAACACCACTTGAAAGACGACGATTTCCGGCCCAAAGTTGCGGTTTTATAGTCACACACTGCATGCTTTCCATGCGTAAGTTCGGCGTGTAAGACTGCACGTGATGCAGTGTGGTGCTGTATTTTTTACTTCTTCCAAAAACGGCCTCCAAACTCAACATTTTCAACCAAGAAATGTTTTGAGGAATAAAATGTGTGCTAACTGTGACTATTAACAATATTAAAACACATTTCGCTCATGAAATGAAGACAAAATGTGTTTATTTCATTTTAAAATAAAACAAAACACCTATGCGTTTCTTTTTTTGGATAGTATATTTGCCTGTATATGTCAAAATATAAAAGCTACATTCTCTTAAGACAGATTTGTGTTAACACAATACATGTTAAACGTTCCCATGTTCAACAAACTTGTATGGTTCAAAGTATGTATTTAATTCTCATTTCAAATTTGACTTTTGTACTTTTTGAAATCGGCTCCATGAAGATTCTCAACAGTAGTTTAGACAAATGTAGAATACCGTTGAAACACTGACAACGGTGATAAGATCTGGGCCTGTTGAACAAAGCAGTTGTAGTCTAGTGGCAAGGCACTACTTGTAATCCATGGCAATATATGTTTTTAACATGTGTCGCTATGGTAGCTACAGTGAAGTTATCCTGTGGTCGCTATGTGCAAGCAGTCCCTGGTATTCTAGGTACACTATCCGTCAAAAACTAGCTGGTTCAAGCGGTTTATTCTTTTTGTATGTATGTATACATGATTGGGGCTTTACGCCGTACTTAACATTTTTCTGTCATATGACCACGAGGAGCCACAGGGATGCCACTACTGAGGTATAACGCCGAGAACGCTGGACATCACACCCCACAGGTTTACTCCCAGATGGTTCTAACCATCAGGCCACCGAAGCGGTCTTGTATTGTGTTAATTCCTGTATAGCTTTGCAACGCAAAGTGGCAGCTAAACAACGCTGTAGCGTACCAGCAGAGAATCACGTGTTTTTTCAAACAGTTTGGAAATTCCTTGCGTAGGTAAGGAATGTCAGCGAGTTTAAAATATCATTACGAGACTGTCTGCTTGACGTCAAGTGTAACGCATTATTATCTGTGATACATGTCTGAGGTAAACAAGGTTAATCAGTGGTCAGCACAACCTAGCATCACAGCGCATCAGTTCCCGAGCACAGCTCATCACTTGCATTATGCACGTGTCTATATATTTGTATCCCCTTCTGATATACGACTGAAGGCGAAACCGTACAGTGTTCCGCTAATAACGTAGAAAGAGATTATTACATGTATGTAAGAATTTTTTTTTAATGTAAATGTCGATGTAGAAGAATAATTACTGTGTGCCTATAATGTGTATATCATGTTGCATTTTATGACATAGTTGTAATAAAGTTGGCGTCTAAAAACTGTTGTTTACTTCTATTACCAATTATGTTTAGATCAGATGAACAATTTTAAACCAGCAATATTACTTTTGGTCCACTTTAGGAGACGCCAATATCACTGTTATATTTATGTTCGTAACTTTAGCGACTTCGGGGCAATTTTCTCACACAAAATAGATGGGATGCAATTGGATGTAAATCATACCTTTATCCAGGTTCTTTTTTCATAGTGATATATACAACTTACACGCACATTACATAAACCTGTGATTTGCTCTGTTTAAGATGAATAGATATAAAATCTGTTTGACACTGTTCACATAATTCACATCTTCTTTTAAACTCGATGTAACAGTATCATGTGTTTGGAGATATCTGAAGACAGATATAATCTCATTACGTTTTATTTTACATTTCAATTGCACCTTTATCCCACGCAACACGCCAAATGGCCGATTTTCTGAAGACCCCGCGATATCTCAGATCTACGCCATTGCTATGAGGCTTTCTTTAAATTATCCAGGGAAGTAATAATTCACAACGGCTAGGGAGTGATTTCAGAGAAACTGCTTTTTCTGATGGGTTTTCTCAAGATTCTAGAACTTTGACAATGTTTACGTGAAAACTTGCTTTCAGGCACAGTCACAGCTCAATATGCTCACTTTACATTATTGTTACCAGTAACAAACTTTGTAAACAAAAATGTTAGAAAACACCAGTGATGTACACCAGCCCTCTGCGAAGGGAAGAAAACATTGCAACCAATGGAACAACAGTATCGGCTTGTATCACAATATCCGTTATGATTATTCATGACCTCTAGTATTGTTATTGAAATCATCAGTATCATTATGGCTGTAGGTGTTGAGGGCTCTACTGCTTCATGGGGTGCACGAGTTGCCTCTTTTTGCAAAGGGCTGTCGGGACGGCTGAAGGTCAAGGGGCTCAATTCCTAAGGCAGGCATATAGAGATGTCAGGTGAAATAAAATTGGTGAACCTAAACAAGTCGAGGTGCATTGCGTGGGATGAGAAAGCTGGGCGAAAGTTGAAAATTTTGCAGTTGCACTTTATTGCATAGCGGTGCGAAACTTCATTGATATTTTGACGTAGAAAACGTACATGATTCTCCATCTGACATACATCTGCATCAACAGTCTGGATCATATGCTTTCTGAGTTTGCAAGCGACTGTACACAGCAAATGTTCCCAGCTTGACATTATAACAACAAATAAAAAACCATCGATCTCCAACTGAAATATTTGAAAATAGAGGCCTAGGACCTTAATACACAGATTCAAATAATCCTAAAAGGCTATTAATATCACTAATAACGAAAAAAAAAACGCAAATTCGCATAATTCCCCTGTAGAATTTTGTGTCGTCTTCCACTCATACCCCTCATACCATTATCAATAGATACGATATGATATAAAAGTATCACCCACCGACCGCCAAACAGACAGACCAACCGATAGAGTAGTCGCAGCTGAAAAAGACGCTTTATCTGACACAATAGTAGCCAACACATAATGGGAAAATTAAACATTATTAGAAAACCATAAATCAAATGTATGATTCTATACCAGATCTGAAATATTAAAGCTATACGTAGGTGGTGGAATTAACACTAGTTGCGCTTTAGGGTTGGGCCGGATCGATGTTTCGTGACCAGACCAGTTCTGTGTTTTTCAGTCAACCTTATTGATTAGGGTCTTCTAACTTCCTGATTGGGTTTTATTTCTTCACATTACGGGAGGAATTTTTTTTCTGAACTCGCTCTTAATTTTGTTCCGTGCATGAAGTACCGAGCACCGGGCAATTTCCTGCAAACGACGCATCAATCTCGTACAGTCATCATACAAGCCGTTTTAACTGCAGAGCTTGCACTGTAAAGCTGAAATTCGCTATAGGCTCTGCTGAGCTTCGATGTGTGTTAAATCGCTCCAAACGACTACGCCAAGGCCCCTGTGTGACATGGGGATAAACTTACAACAGCTTTTGACAATTGTCCGAACAAACTACGACGGTTTTGTTTCATTAACTATCCACATCAGTTTTCTAGGAAATCTTCAAAGGGTTTTGTGAAATTGAATATTTCATCTCATACAACCATTTTATGTTTATTTATCTTTTGTTCATTTGTTTATTTATTTATTTACTTATTTATTTATTTATTTATTACCCACCCTGGTATCGCAGTTATGGATGCGATGGATAAGTGGCGTCTTTCCGGTATGGATAACATATTTCTTGTTGCTGTTATGTTGAATTACTTTACACAGCTCTCCAAGGGCTTAGTCCACAGCCATTAACTGCCAAATAGCCTAATGGTATACAAAGACTGTGATGAAAGCAAAGCGGTTGTTTGTTGTTTTATGACATTCAGTTCATTTGTGTCGTAGATGTTCTAGGTATAAATATAGACAAAGTCGGTTTATTCTTGAAAAGTCTTCCGATTGAAAATGTATATCATATTTATTTTCATATATCTCCTTTCAGATCAAAACCACATGTATTATTTTACACATTCACGTTTAAAGAGGAGTTGTTAGCGGTTTCCGTAAATGTGGCACCGCGTTAATTTGTCCACAACGTATGTATTTCCCTGTGGACCGTCGTTCAATGTCAGGAAAACTTTGAGGTACATTCTATCAACTTGTTTGCAATGAAAACGGTTGGCGGAAGTAAATATGCCTGCGACCTTGATTATAGGAGCATAACCATCATTTACATCAGATGTTAACTTCTACTGTGGCTGGATAATAACCTCAATAGTAACAAAGAACACTGAGCACAAGGTACACAGAAAATAACCGCGCATTCAGGCCTGTAGACTAAATACGTATACACTCTACACGTCACTTTACACTTGCGCTAACATACTCACTCCTTACAGTGTATTATGACCCACGAACTTTAAGTTGACATTAGCTCTGAGATCGGTTGGCCACTATCCCTCCTCAGCTTTCATATTAACAGTTCGGAATGGTTACATGCACTAACCTGGAACTCGGTCCTATCGCCTATACGTTATCCCCAAAGTGGCATAGCTGTACATGACGAAAAATGGTTTCCCGCGATCTTAAAGTAATTCTGAATTCATATAACCTAATTATACGAGAATTAACAGTTAACACAAATGTACATTTCACAGAGACACTCACTTGTACAACATGAAAACTCGTCAAGCTTCCATTTTCAAATCTAATGATTCCGTTGCTCTTTCAAAATTCTGTGTCATCTTTGTTCACAGTAGTATCTTACATTCCCTCAATGTTCAGTTGGTCAATGTTGAGACACACATTAGACAAGACTCAAGCAAGTTATCTAGAACCCTTTTAATCGTGTACATCTTGGTTTATAACCTAAGCGTTCCCCATGTTCATCTTTCCCCGGGCTGTATCGAGTGCCGTCAACTCAAAATGATAAACGCGGCTACCAAAGGCTTGCTGTGAATGCGCTTGGTACGTTTGTGTTAATTGTAATGATATGTTGTTTTTATTTATTGGGAAAAGGGGGTTATGTGAGTCAGAATTACTGTAGCGTTAAAGGACACGTTTTCGTAGCGTATGGCTTTAACAGTATTAAGAACAACACCGAGTTCCCTGTTGGTGAACAAAAGAGCGGCGTCAGTGTTCTGAAAGCTAAGCCAGGTAGAATGACACAGATGTCTGCTCTAGTTTCACATCTGCTGTTAGATGAATCATGTACCATCGATATGACATGACTTATTCGCTATGTTCTAACGATAGCAATAAGCAAAATATTTATTTGCCGTGCACAACAATATTTCATTTATATGCCGGCGGCCAGCATTATGGTGGAAGGAAACCAGGTAAGTCCGGGGGTAACCCGCGACCATTCGCAGGTTTCTGTCAGACCTTCCCACGTACGGTCGGAGAAGAAGGCAGCATGAGTAGGATTTGAATTCAGAGCGATCGCACTGGTGGAAGGCTCGTGAGTCATTACATCGTGCTGGCGTCCTAATCGCTTCGGCCACGGAGGCCCCAATAAGCAAAATACAAGCCTTGTCTGGAACTCTCGATTTTCTTAAATACTCCTTTTGGAGATATCGCAACATCGAATACAAGACCTGGTAGAATAGAAGCTACAGGGCAACGCCGAACCAAATGGATTTCAAATCTGTCAGGCATCTCCCACTATTACATACACACATTTGTCTCTGTTCATTTATATGTTTTATGTATATATTAAACAATTTGGGGAAATTATTAATATATTCAATCACGATTGAAAATTTCTAAAACAGAGAGCCACGTTGACCGAGAGCTCTTATGGGTACTGAGGTGGGTTCAGCATCTTTTTATGAGAAGAGTCTTTGGTTTAAAGGCAGCTTTATATCAGGAGATTTGCCAGGTTACTTTTTCGAGGAGCACTGGTTTCCGACTTTTCCACATTATCCGTAAACACTCAGTGTTGCCATACAGTTGAAATATTCTTGAATACGGATTGGAACATCAACCAAGCAAACAAGAAAACACCAAAGAATTAAGTAAAATTATTGTTAGATAGTCTCCTTACCTATTTCAGATACACATTGTAACAACACCTTTGTTGATGCATAACTTGGCCGTTAAAGTCATGTTCAAAGCACTCAGCAAACGAATTACATGGAAATCCTGGTTCAGACGTAAATGGCCGTAACGGCGACAATGGGGGCAGATGTCGTTATACTAAACGAAAAATTACGGCCTCTCCGACATTTATTTGGACGCCACACCTATTTATGGCAAACACGTGTGTTCCTACACATGGTAATATAGAGCGATTCATTTGTCTGGTCGTAAGTGATAAAATTGCCATCAGATCATCTTGTTTGCTCAGTAGCCTTGTCCAGACAAATATAGTAGGCTCTTCTTCACAATACTTGCACGAAAAGCTTTATTTAGGATCTTTTCTATCGTCTCTTCGTGATTCGATAGGCGCACAGCCTCACGTTGATGTGACAAGGTATATCTTGGCTAGTAATGGCAAGATGGTAGCTCGTTGTAGGATTTGTACATGTCCTCGCAAACAACCGACGGATAAAGATGTGTATCTCTCATAATCAGTAAGTTTTTAACATGAAGGAAGATATGAAGGTTTACCTCAGTGATTAAACAAATACTGGACAGGAAAACGACATTTAAAAGTTCCTATCGATTACAGACGTATGAAATGGTGTTAGAGGTAGGCTGTATAGGCTATAACAGCGCACCTTCATTCATTCGTCTAGAACATCATTTAAAATCGTTGACTGCTTCTTTTTGCATGAATCCGTCTTAATTTCTTACTTTATTTACATGTACTTTCTTTAGGAGACCACCAGCACTCCACAATCAGTGGCCACCGTTGACGTTCAAACGAGTTCACCGGGGGAAACAAACCTTCCCACGTATGGCCGAACAGAAAGCTAGCATGAGATGGACTTGAACTCACAGCGACCGTATTGGTGAGAGGCTCCTGGGTCATTGTGCTGCGTTAGCGCGCTAACCAACTGAGCCATGGAGCCCCTCCCCAACCCCACCCACACCACACCCTCACACACACACACACACACACACACACACACACACACACAACCACACACACACACACACACACACACACACACACACACACACACCCCATTGGTAAATGTAAACACTCAACAGTCACCAGCTGTCGGCCTCCGGTTTTATGATAGCCAGGGCCAATATTTATCCGGGAGACTAACGTCGAAAATTCACACACCGCTGTAATTAAGGTATTGTGTTGCACGGATTCTGTACTGCAAAACAATGTACCAACAACAATTTGAGTTCTTTTCTGTTCTAAGTTTGGCTATTAAAGCACTTGTAGCTTATGGTTTAACTTACGTTGCTTGATGAATACGAGCCCAGGCTTTTGGTCGATAATCATTTGGGAGTCGTACCACAAGACAGCAACCGCCTGCGGGCTGGAAATTTACCTTTCATTAGCAATAAGACAAAGGGCAGTGTTAGTCCATGAAGATCAGAAAAGCAATCCTACAATTCCCTGCTGAACGGTGGTGCGTGTTTTTACTGGTTAGACTGGTTAGAATATAGTATAAGACTTACTGCATGTAAAGACAGTAAAACCCAGGCAGCGACGACAGTGTGATAATTGCAAAATGTCCAAAGGTAATCCTTCGTGGCAAATTACAAGTGTTAGGATAGTCAGTTAGGATTTTATTCTATCCATTCGTGTAAATGCCTTAATACTAGTAAGTTATCACAACCATATGTATGCATGTGGTGTGAATCTTTGCAATTTACTGATTGATCTGAACGAATGTCACTGCCCCAGTTAAGTGTAGAGTTCACTTGCCATAGACAGACTACAAAGCTCTTTAAGAAGAGCACTGACATCATCAAATCATGCTTAAGATCGATGGAATGTTGTAAGACAAGATTAGCATGTATGTGTCGTCTGAGGAGCGCTTAGGTGTGTAAATAGCCAAGTTTGAGATGGTATACAAAATTAGAATTTCGAAATTGAAAACTGTTTAGTTACGAAAAAGATGTAAATGGATTGATTTGAACAAGTGGTGTTTAATGCCGTTTACAAGAATGTCTCGCTTGTACGATTTAAAATACAACGTCAAACACAGAAAAACAGAAGAGTAACGGCAGTGTGATAAGTGGTAAATGGTCACACGTATGACCTGTGAAATCCGGCCTCTTGTCAATTTACCTTCGTCAGACTTTTGCTCCGACCATTCACGCAGGTGCTTAAAAAGCATTGAACGTGCATTTCCGTGATTTGAGGAAACATGAATTCTTTCTGACAGGTAACGCACTAACTTTTACGCTCCTGTGAAGTTTAATGTTAGTGAATTTTGGTGAAATGCAAATCATCAACTTTAAATCAAACTTCCCTTTCCAAAGCATGTCTCTTGTGTCCGAGCGATTGAGACATCGCTGTCTTCACCATACTTACACACGAAGCACGCAGACACACTCGTGTCACTTCTGCAGATTTCTGCCCGCAAAAAATTAATGACTTTCACCAATTTCGTCATCAATTATTTAGGCTAATAAACCATAGATATACCGTTTGGAAAGTAAAAAGGATGGAACATTTCTTGAAAAAAAGACATTACCTGCGCATTGATGATAATCTATGCGTCGAACCAACATTCATATACCAATCGTTTACGATAATGTGCTTTCCAGGTCAGTAATTGCAGTTTGTGCCCAATGGACTATGATTTTACACTGAAGACCGTCTCCTTTACACCGAAACATCGATCGTGGAATAAACCAATCCTGTCACTGTCGTCTTCGACCAACTAGTTCATGTCGTTTCATTGAATCTTTCATGAGGTTTCCCAGTCAAATTAGCACTAAACAAACCAAACAGTCTCCCTTGTGGGTCCATTTGCCTTTACTTCAACATGGTCATAACATCGTTTTATTATCGCAATCAGCTGACCAGTGTCCAGGTTTACCGTGGATCAGTGACCAGCGGTTGAAAACAGGCGCGTAATGTGGTTGGTCACGCTAACAAAGTACGAATTTTTGTAGCGAGATCAAATGTGCATAAGTCTACTCTGGTGTCCTTAAAGTTCAATGGATGACAGAAACTTAATTCATAAATGTTCTTGCTTCAATTTTTAGACGCTCTTAAACAAGTTCAGTTTTCATTCAATGCCTTCTTATATATTGTCATACCTAAATTTGAAAGATGCATTTCAGTTAAAGTTTTCCAGATTTTGAATGTTGTTAAAATGCTTATGAACATAAACAATTGTGTGCTGACCCGAATGTTAGTTATTTGTACAGTTAAGTAATTTAATACTTGTGAATAAATAGCTGGAAATCATAAGTTACAAGCTTCCTAAATCTATTACCTCAACACATTTATGTGAGAGTAGGTGTGAAGGCCATTCCAGCTAATTATTAAAGGCAGACCTCGGTAAACAACAGTACTCTATAGTTAGCCATCACCCACTAGCTTGTGGTACTTAACACCATTCATTTCAAACCCAGATCGCCGTACAACTATGTACAAATATAGGACTAAAAGACAATCGAAGTACTTGTACTGAACGAAGTTTTACAAAGGTATAAAAATATTCCCTGTGGCATTATACTTTACAAAATTATATGAAAATGATAGGAATAATTAGCCGATGTATAGATAGAGGCGACCATTACACGAGGTGAGAAAATTAGTGATGAAGAGACACAAAATACATTAGAACGTGTCAGCTGCGTAACGATTATCACTCATGCTGTGCACATCAGGATGTTTTTGTTATGTGGTGTTAATATACGTGGCCTTCGGATATACTGCGTTCCACACTTTGTACCTATTTTCTCAGATGTTTACAAACCGCTGGTTCCCTGAATCATCAGGCCCTTGACCATTGAGGTGCGTTTTCGAATCCAGCTCTCGCTGTTTTGGAAGTGGTCACAGACTTGGCTAAGGTGAGTTGTTTCATCCGGGCACTACGGTTTCCACCACCCATATACCCGTCCGCCATTATATCAGTGGAAACTTCTGGAGTACAGTTTTGAGTCCCAATTAATCAATCAATCAATTAATCGATTTTGCATTAGTGAGCGTGACGTTCTCTCGGTTGTCTATACTGCTTGCTGTGCATTCATTAGACTTAAGCGCAGACTTAGTCCAAACCTTACTGCGTTGACCAATGAATATGGAATTGCAAAGCAGGAATGTTGAAATAGCACATAGGATTTTTATAAACCCCTGTATGACGGATTTCTATTTGGCCCTTTGCCCTTTCGCCTTCAAACTAAGTTGGCCAATGTGTTCTTTCCAACAGAAAAGTACTGAACTCCTAGAAAGGCGACAAAAGTACACATTTGATTTGAACCTACATGTTCAACTTAACCAAGCTGGTATTTATTAGAGCTTGAACATTAAGGAACAAGCATGAAAAACTAACAGGCACTCGATTTTGAACTTTCGATCTATTCAATAGAACCGGAATCATCGTGTAGCCTTCGTGACTTGGAATCTATCGTCAGATTTTATTATCTTGACCGTCTGAAACATTTTCATTAGGTAAACTTGTAATATCGATTTATTCACAATCATTGGTATTCAACTTTCTGTAATTTAAACTCAGTGGATTTTGTGGTTCTTAATGTTAATGGTTTGGTGCCAGCATTAAAATTACACGGTCAATAACGTGACGTGCGAAATACTACTGGAAATCAAGCATTATTGATATACGACAGTTCTTTCTCCATGTTACATTCCGTTGTAACTAGAATGTATGAACATATCAAACAGTTAATAGTTAATAAGCTGAACAAACTATATGCCAGGTTCCCTCCCACCACAATGCTGGTCGCAGTCGATCAGTGAAATATTATTTAAAAGATTTGTAAACTACAAATCAAAGTAATAAATAAGTTAACCAGAGTATATGTCAATACCGCAGATTAGCGGTTACGGTAGTCTACTGTAATCTCACAGGAGGCTTAAAACTCATTGAAAGCCAATTTTCCCACCAAATACAGCATTTTCCAGGCCATTTGGTTTACAGTCCTCTATGTCGTGCCGAAATAGTGTGAATCAGACGAAAAACACATTTCCAGACATGTTGTATTTTTCTCTCATAAAGAAAATAAATGAAAATACGAAGAGATTATTAATGAAGAGCATCCTCCTGTCGTTTTTAACTTCAGGTCAACTATACGAGGATGTTTTCTCTTTCAGATAAGCATCGTATCTACAGCATTCGTCGGTTAGTCCCTAGAACTCAAAAACAACGCCAAGACGTGTACAATGCTCAGCTTATATCTTAGTTCCTCCTCGTTTTATCTCTGGAGAGTTCTGTTATTTACCCAGACGGTCCATCCTCTTGTCCATATGCGATTGGCCATGCCTAACCGTCTGGCTAGAAGAGGCTAAGCATTAGTCTGAATGTCTGAATACAAGGTTTTGGATCCAATTGTCTGAATAAAAGAGGCTTCGAGCTTCTTTTCATCGAGAAGGCTTCATGAGAGCACGCGCGACGGAGAAAATAAGGTAAGACAGTTTTTAAAAGCAAAAGTGACAAATATATGAGATTGAAGACCAATAAACACTGTCCGGTGAAAGAGGCGGATTTTACTTATTAGAGTTTCCCCAACACAATAAACTGTTTTCAAAGCATCTGATTCCTCAGTGATCTGTTGGGACATAATTATAATTGGTTTCCGCATGTAAGTTTGCTGATAAACGAGATCGGGAGGTCATCACTTAGGCAGCCAATCAAAGCCCAGTGACATGAGCTGTTGTTGTACTCGGAACGGTTTCGCTGTTAAGCTACAGGACTACCTGCTAGACACCAGCGCGGGACAGTACGATGTTTACAGGACAAGATTTCCACACAGAAAGCTTTTTTTCCTGTGTTCTTTATAAATATTGTAGTGAGGCGTATAAAGCAATGAGGAGTTGTCAAACATTAGATACCATGATACTTAGGAAGGGCATGTTTTCACAGGGAAGGGCTTGGCTTCTTTATAGGTTGGGTATGTCCATTCAATCAACTGGTACACCTTGTGGCTTATTTCCGAAGAAAACAAACAGACGAAAACAACACCTGCCAAAGATGCCAAACATCCACAGAAAGAATGAAAGTGTAGACTTCGCTTAACGTTTCATTTAAGGCAACACAAGTTTCTTTTTCCGACTGGAGTGCGTAGGCAGTAGCTCCTAGATCAAGGATCTGTCTAACTGTTTTTAACAAACATTATATTCACCTGCGCCTTATAGTCTGTCAATAACAAATAATGCAAATAGATGTTTGTTCTTCTCCACTTGGGTATAGGCATTGTAGGTGTTGGACTCCACTGGGAAATAGATGTATGTTATTTAGATCAACGATGTTTTGGGGAAGACGGAGTACCCCGAATCTTAATATCAACCTGTTACCAAATGTCGGCTGTGGTCAAATATACATATTAAATAGACATGACGTTTAAAACCAAATGGAGTTGGTACCGGCGGTACGTTCACCAGACCGAATAATATCTTGTCATGCCGTTGGTGTATGGAAAAAATATTAAGTATTTCAGCTTGTTTATTTGGTGGATTTGCTTTTCTTGTGTATGTAAAAATGAAATGTCCGAATTGCCTTATGTCATAAAAAGTGTTATTTGACATTGTTTATACATGTAGATATCATTGACCTGCATAGCAGTGGGAATAGTTCACAGTATGATCCTTACGACGTTCTAATAACCTTGGACGGACTATAATAAATAGCCAGACAATTTGATCATGGTGTGTTTGAAACGTGTTCTAAAATACTACATAATTTGTTGTGATTGTTTATCGTCTACTTTGAATTGATTTGGGTCACAGATGTAGACTCAACTCAAATTCCACAAAGGCTGGTGAAGGTGCTTGTACTAAAAACATGAAAAATATATTTTTTTCTTAAGAAAAAAAACGTACACTTAATGTTATTCATTCCGATTCGTTTTCCCATGATGTCTGCCTTAGGGCAATATCACTAGGATCTGTTCGTGTTCATTAGGCTGAACAAAAAAAAACTGAGTCAAAGACAACAATCGACAAAGTTTTGATGCGACATGAAGTATTTCACATCATCATTGTCTCTTTGTTCCGTTGGCATTATAACGGAGTTTAAATGTCTTAAACGTGGAATCGACAGTCATTACATAATGTTCATTGTCTAGATTGATCGATTATTAGCTATATGGTTCGTGCGATCTGAAATTTGTAGTTCTTTGAAACTAGAAGGCACGGAACAGACCAACCTGTTAAGTTTAACGATAACTGGCCCTAAGTGGACACAATGGATGAACAGGTGTTCCGCCCTGGGGTTTCATACACCTAAATCATTTCAAATTTCCATAAGTAAACTTATTCCAGAAAACTTGGAATCAATATTTAACAGTCATACACGCTAAAAGCAGTGTAAACTGGCCTTATCGGTTGAACATTCATATACAGCAGTCCGTCGAGTAATTTCAAAGACGCTGGAATATTCATATGTCCAAGAGGACATTTAAAGTGACTCGGGTTGCTTCCGCAGTCTTTTTCAAGATCAGCCCACAGTGCGTTATTACAGATGGCTCTCAAAATCAAATGTGTTACAGACCTAACCACGAAATGCCTTGAGTTTCTAGGTTTTTCAAAGATTGGAAACGCTACCTTCAATTATCAGGCTTTTGCTGGTTGCCAAGGCCCTGCGCAGACCATGTACGCTGACGGGGTAGTCTTCAGATAACGTACACAATAAGTAGTGGAAACTTGATTGTCCTTCGCCCATGTACTTGTGCCTTTATTGCTCTTTACACTGGTTATGTCTGAGAAAAGATGGATGATGTCTTATTAACCTCATCTGTATAGACAGTATTTACACTTCCAGACAAACTTGACACGGGATAACGTGCTCAGCATATATAGCCTACATACATGCTTAAAAACTTAGTAATCGCGTGGCCTGTTTGATGGATCTTGCACTCTATACCAGTGAAGAAGAGGTATTTCCACCCTGAAGGATTTTGTACTCCATATTAGTAAAGAAGAGGCAATTCCACCCAGCCCATGCTATCTATAACATATATTTATGATATATATATATGCATGATTTACTCAAACTAGAGGCGGAAAATGATTGAATTTCAATGTACACGATACATATATTTTACATCTCTTCCTGACGAAGTTTAATTATTCTCCATCAGGAATAATCTATTAGAAGCCCAATAAAATCAGTCTAGCAATTCATCATGTCTTAACAGGCAAGAGAAACTTCAGATACCCAACAATTCAACAAATTTGAAACATACCGAAGATGTTTACAATAGTGTGTAATAAATCACTCCAAACGGATGGTGTATGCGCACGTGACGTCGGATGCACGTGATATTCAATACGCGACAGGATTCACGTTCGGGGCACACCAAGAAGACGTTATAAATCTTCGGGCACCACAACGTTATTAAACCGCATTGTTACCTGGCAGTGGGTTCTAGGTAACACAGCTGCGATTGCAAAGAAACACAAGGACGATTCCGGCATTTTCCACACGAAAACATACGTTTGCGGATTCTGCTCCACAGGCAACCAAATAATAAGTAATCTAGAGAATACGAAACCATGTTATTACGCAAAGAGGGTAAAAAATATTACTAAATATACACAGCTATCAAACAAAATTATAGCAGTACAATATGGTTCAGTGTTAAGGAATTGATTGAAATAATTTGAATAGAATAGTACTGACTTAGCAGTGGCTTGCAATGCAACACAAAACTACACAGAGCTAGTAAACACTAGACCAGTTTTAATTTCATTTACATAAATACTTAGCCATGTATACAGTATGACTGTAAGACGTAGGAACTTAACAGCGTGATATCTGCACAATGAGATATACCATTTCTTATCAAATAATTCGGGCTTAAGCTCTGTAGACTATTGTTTTGAAGGCAAAGGGGAAACGTAATGTCCAATCGCATGGTAATATTAAAGATAAAAACTGCTCAAGAGCGAACTTTAAGGAAAGGTGAAACATATGAACATGCTAATGTATAAAATTCAACTTGAGTGAGGAGGAAAGGAGAGATTGGCAAGCAAACCCGCACGATCAGTAGGCGAGGGTATTGTACGCATGCCCACAGTCACTCGGTTAAAACTACGAAGAAACAGCACTGTCTGATGTCTGTCGACACATCCTCGTGTTCCAATGTTAGTGGCAACATTTGAAATTTATATAGGAACAGAACAGCTCTAAAGGAAGTTGTAGACAGGGAAAGTCAGACGTAATTTTTCTTAGCAATGCCTTAATCTGAATAAATCTTCGTCCTTATCGAAAATGATACACTCGCGTTTCTCTACCAATCCCACAGTCCGGCACTTTACAATACATTAACAGGATACTTTATAAGTCCACATCAACGATGGACCGGACAGAATAAAATGGCTAATAATCGCAGTCTACGAATGATTAACTTATTTTGTTTTGTGCAATTACTACAATAGCATGGCTAAGGAAATTAAATTTTTTAGTGGCAAAAAATGGCAAATACGTGTAATTAGCAAATGAACCAACGCTAGAAGCAGCCATATAAGAAATATGATACAAATTATTTGTAAGAAATTCTACGCTGATGCACTGGGGGCTTAGGAAACTTGCCAAACGAAAAAATAGACTAGAACACATACAAATTAGATGGATTTTTATTAGACGAACACTGATAGATTTTCAAACAGCCTGTTACATCGTATTTTACAAACCATATCCTACCTCAAAAAAACAGACGGTAAAACACACGAGATATACTGGTATATAAATGTTAAAGTAAACAGAAGCACCTTTGTCTGCAACCCCCTTTATTTTTTAACCTCTTGGAGAATTCTGAACAATTGATAACTGATACTGGCAAACAAATGACAACATCGACAGAAGTGAAGATTATCTTCTTGTGGAGCATTCAAAAACCGTGTTGCTTGACATGTTATCAAAATTAGCCAAGAATCTTAGTTTTACTATTAAAAAATCAGTTACCTAGTACATATGAAGGTATTACTTAGGAAACTATTAGAATATTACATATATTTATTTATTTACTTGATGTTTTATGCCGTACTCAAGAATATTTCACTTTGGAATATTACGGAGTGGAAAAATATTTCAACAGGCGCAATTTGAGCTTATGTGGAAAGCATTTCAAGAATACTTTAATAACATGTCTTAGTAAACAGAGTCACGTGACAGTCACGTGAATTAGAGGATTAATGTGCGACTAGAAGAAAAACGATATCCACATGAATATTTTTATCAGCTGATTACTCTTTTGATGGGCTAAGAAAAGAGAAAGAAAGAAAAAGCACTAGAAATGAGCTTCAAGCATGTGAAATTTTCATTATTGTCTAACACATTTTTGCTGTTAGATGACATGTACGTTTCAAGATTTAAATTAGACTTTCTGTTTCTCGATCTCTTCTTATAAATAAATCTTTCTTATAAATAGTCACATACATGTATATTTACCATCACGATATTTTATCACGTTTTACTCCATCTACTCCGCCCCGCAAATTCGGGACACCCTGGGATCAAACCCGGGTCGATCCATACTCAATATATTTATTTATTTGATCGATGTTAAGCACCGTACTTAACAGTTTCGGTGGCTTACTGGATAGAACATCCGCTTCGAAGTCATTAGACCCCGCGATCAAACCACGGCTGGGTCATACCAAAGACTTCGAAAATGACATTTTCTGCTGCCTCGCTTAGCGCTCAGCCCTGCTACAAAAACACCCAATATAAGTGTACACACCTAATGACTCCTCGTCGTCTGAAAATTGTTAAGAACGACGTCAAACACCAAGCATACGTATGTACATACTTCACATATATATATAACATTTATTCCTACGTAAATGCGATGTTTTCTGCCCCATTTGTGTATGATTTAACATTAGATATGTATGAGCTGTCAGTGTGATATGCTGATAACCTGTACCCAAATACAAACGCTTCCAATCCATTCCTTTAAGGGTCGGAAATTTACAGGCCATAAATATTAGGCAATGTGCAGAATATAACCCATAACTGTCATAGAAATCTCTGGAGACAAACACAGCTTTCAGATTTCATCACTGTGACACTGATATAAATAATCTTTCATCAAAGATATCCATATTTTATTCCTTAGCCATTCAATATCCAGAGGATGTCAGATTTGCTGCTCTTATCATGCCATGAGGATTGTTTTGTATCCGTTTTGTCCGATGTATATTAAACGTTTGAGGAAATATGCAAACTGTGTATGCGACCGGATAATCTTCATTACGGACATCCATAACTTTATCCGTCTATTGGTTGCCAGTTTCATTATAAACGCCCGGCCATATTTAAGTCCAAGGTAAGGTTATTTCTCCTATATTTCACGAATGTCCATTAAAAATATATAAAGAAAACTTTGACTATTGTGCTTAGTGAAATAATGTGGTCTAACGGATATGGGACTATCCATAACGGAAGCGGTAAAAGCACTGCCGGACAATAACCCCCCGGAGGAAAGCCATTCGGATATTAACCTGATGGATAAAAGCCCCACGGAGAAAGGCCCCTCGGACAATAAAATAAGCCCCACGAACGATAACCTTATGAACATAAAGCCCCTCGGATAATAACTGCATGGACAAAAGCCCCAAGGACAATAATCCCGTGGTAAAAATGCATCATGCACGGACAATAACCCCAATGACAAAAGTTTCACGGACAATAACCCCAATGACAAAAGTTTCACGGACATTAACCCCAATGACAAAAGTTTCACGGACATTAACTTCACGAACAAAAAAAACATGGACAAAAGTCACACCTACAATAGCCAAAAAAAAAAACCCACGGACAATAACCCCGTGAAAAATGCACCATACACGGACAATAGCCCCACTAACAAAAGTCTCATGGACAATAACCCCACGGACAAAAAAACACGGACAATATCCACGCCGACAGTAGAACCACGGGAAAAAAAGCACCACGGAAAAAACACCACTGACAATAACCCCGATGGTATAATTCCGGGCGGAACGAATGAATAAATGACTATGGCGTAGCACCATATTGGCAATATTTCCGACCGAAAGGCTCATGATTAATATTGTGCATGTTAGTTCATGACGAATGATATTCAGTACAGCTCAGGCTAAAAGTCAACACCAGGCAGGAGATTGGCAGGACCCTAGAGGTCTTGTAGAGAGTATGTAGAGGGCTAACATTGAAAGACTAACACAATACATGGGACTAAAATAATAGATCTCATGTGTGTGTTTTTGATCGCAAAGTGGCAATCTTCTCTTAAGTAGTGATTTACGAGTGAGTCCACGCCTGATTTGTATGGATCACTACGACTGCTGAAACTAGATAATTCTCCATCTCCCATAACAAGTTAAAAGATGGAAAAATATATCTTGTTTCTTCCGTGTTCCTTCTTGTGAGAGTCATTTGCCAGTGAAAAATTATCTACCACTCAGTGATTTAGGAAACCAAATTGACCATTTGATGCTGACTCGCCGTGCATCAACCACAACGCCGTATTACAATATGAATTTCACGTTCAGACGTGGTAAAAAATAAAAACGTTATACAGGACAAGTTAAAGTTTGACTATATGACTGTGGAAAATTTGTAGTTTTTACAAAAGCATGTAGGAAAAGCACCCACTTAGCAAACTCACGCACGAAAAAATCATTGATTGGAAGGTTTTTCTCACAGAAAAAGTAATACGGTAGTAATTTCCATTTTGCACCGATACACTTTATTCGAAGTTTTGGCTTACCAGGCACAGTTTACCTTTCCTTGTCTTTTCTGGCTATGTGACTGCAAAATGCCGCCATGGAATTTATTCCACTCTGTTAATTTATGATTAACAATACAGGATTTGAACCAACACCCAGATGGGTTCAGATAGGCCTGTCAAATTTTATTGGTGAACTTGAAGAAAAGTTGAGACAGAATGTATGTGAATAGCTTGTACGTGTATCAATAAACATATGATTATGATTTGTTTTGTTCAGACAATAATTAATTAGTGTTCACTAGACTTGTGTGAAAAAATATTGATGTTTACTAGGCATCAACAGCAAAGCAGATTATTGTAGGATTAATCTGGGATTAAGTTAGATGTCTATCTTAATCCCAGGCTTGTAAAATGTTCGGAAATGTCCTGCAGAGTAAGGAGAGGAGAATCCACGCAGGTTTAGTGACAAACAGTGACACTTTGTCAGAATTGAAGAACAATGGTCATGTTGTATTGGAGTAAGTAAATGATATTCACAAGTGTCAAACTTTATTAACTGACATCACTGTATGGTATTGAAAATTGTAAAAAGTAGGAATAAATCAATCTCTCAAAATTGGCTGTTGGGGCTAAATTCAATGTTTCTGTGTAAATCCCTCTTCTGTACAACTCCTTGGTCAGCAATTGAGCAAGTCTATACAGACAATAAATGATGTAGGCTACTCTACTTCGTAAACACAGCGGCCAGACTGATAAAAATACACCAACTATTTCGGGTTACTTGTTGAAAACACCGGTAGCTGCGGCTCGGCGTCCACCGGAAGTAGCATACAGTGAAAGGTCTGCAGCCTGGTGATGCCCGATTCTGACCTGAACATACGGGTTTTGCGTTATGCTTTTCTTTTTTAGTTCTTTTGACATGAGGCTTTGTAGTGATATGAATTCATCTTTATCGAAGTCGAATTTCAGTCGAACTGGACTTGAATGGAACAAGTTATGATCTCTAAGCAGAAGTGTTGATCTCCATCTCAAGCGTGTCTAAAAAGTAAGAAGAGTAAATATTGTAAAGAAAGGTTAAAATAAATCCGCCCGATATATTTCAATAAATACAACTTTTGCAATAAATACAACTTTATTCCTTCAAAACGTCCGATTTAACTTGTTTCCCATGCTGAAAAATTCATGCTAATCAAATAAACCGTTTCCTTTAGGCGTGGGAATGGGTTGTAGCAGACGATTCAGAGAATAGAATTATATTTGTTTAATGAAAAAAGAATTTGCATATAATTTGATAAATATACCAGACAAGGTCCCTGAACTCATTGTGTGGAGTGTTTTCAGAAGGAAGCTGATTAGCCTGACTGCCCGATTGGGAGACGCTTTTGATGGCTGTGGGTTCAAATTATAAAATACCCGTCGTTAATGATTAGATATCCTGATTATTTAAAGACCGTGTCTGGGTAGGTTTTGCGGGGTTTCCGTCCGACGATGATTTCATCCGGTGTGTACTTGTCGGCAGTGCCATCAGGGATTCATCTCCAAACAGCATTTGGTCGCCTGGAATTACAGATCATTGTACATTGATAACAAGAGCACAACATGTAGAAGTCACTCATAAAATGGAGCATCAGTTTCAAAAACCCGTTCAGCTGATTATTTGTGTTTTATATTTATCATTTTCCTGATAATTATCTTTATTAGCTCAACAATTCGACATTTTATATAGACTGTTGTGATTAAATATGAAATCGCCATGCAAAAGTTTCAGTACTTTTAACGAAATGATGAGAAAACGTAGACCAGCCTGAAGTAGATACAAAGTGGCAAAGGCTTAGTCAATCTGTTTTCGGATCGCTAACAGCGGATGAATGTCAGCAATAGAACTAGTAAAAGCCGCTACTGGACTGTTTCTCATTTGCGAGCTGGGACGCCATGAAGATGGGGCAGTTGTGTTGTATATTCACCAGGGAGACAGATTTGTCCCAGAAAGGCTGTCAATCTTTATCACTGCCTAGACGACCGTGTGCTGTCATAACTGGAATCCTTGATGAGAAGACAATAAGGAATTAGGCTCTCGTGAAAGTCTCAATGACTGACTCCAGAATGACGAGGTATTAATCATTTCTCTGTCACAGGACAGTCTGTACATAAGTACAGAGTCTGATCCCTGTGAAGGCTGATGTATATGATGGTATTCGCACTGCAAGCACTCCGAGATTCTTGTTAAGATTGATTGTCAGAACATGGACATCAGAAAAAAATCCCCCGACCGACAAAGGACCCTAGGATAGCTACTAATATGTGTACATTGAGCAAATGTCATATACATGTAGGCAAGTTTATTGTGTCATATTTATCATGGACATATAAATCTATATATTCTAACAACTTAAAATCCCACCTGTCTACTAAACTGTTGCTGTCATTGCTTTATGAACGTGATAGCATTCACTCAAGCGACATCAAGCCAAGCTGACATGATACAGGGTATCACCATTTGCCAAAAATCACACTATCGTCGGCGGCACATGCGTATTCTTTCTATTGCGATAACTCCAATGCTTTAACGGAATGTTAGGAAATCCAAATCTTTGCTGTCAACCCATTTTCGGATCGCTGAAAGCGGGGGAATGTCAGCAATAAAACTAAGAAAAACCGCTACTCGACAATGCCTCACGTGTGGGACGACAAGAAGACGGGGCAGTGGTGTAGTGTGTTCACCAGACAGACAGATTTGTTGTGTCTCAGAAAAGCTGCCAATCTCAGACAACCGTATACCAGTATTACTAAGTGGCACTGATAATCGAGATGTCTATACCCCATCACGAGTCAAACTGGCAGGCCTACGCTAGGTGTCTACACACAATCAAGAGTCAAACTGGCAGCACTACGCTAGATGTCTATACATCACAAAGAGTCTAACTGGAAGCACAAAGCGAGATATCTATACAGCAACAAGAGTCCACCAAGAAACGCCTGCACAGTATCAACACCACACTGCAGACATAAAGTCAAGCCTTTTCACAAAGCTCCGAAGCTTCTGTCCATATTGTGTTGTCGTTCGTTCAATTGATTACGGCATCTCCACGGTTAGCTTTGTGTCTCGTACTAATACATGTAGTGTAT